>NC_057794.1:347836314-348136314 GCF_018294505.1 Triticum aestivum
AGTAAAAGGTCGAGTGAAAACCTACCGATCGAGTAAAAGGTCAAGTGAAAACCTACCGATCGAGTAAAAGGTCGAGTGAAAACCTACCGATCGAGTAAAAGGTCGAAAGCCTACCGATGAGTAAAAGGTCGAGTGAAAACCTACCGATCGAGTAAAAAGTCGAGTGAAAACTTACCGATCGAGTAAAAGGTCGATTGAGTAAAAGGTCGAGTGAAAATTGGTCGATCAAGTAAAAGATTGTCTTCCGACTGAAAATGTGGTCATCATCCGAGTGAAAGATTGTCTTCCGAGTGAAAATATAGTCATCCGAGTGAAAAGGTCCAGTCGAGTGAAAGACTCTAATATCCGAGTGGATGAGCTCAAATCCGAGTGAAACTGAACATGTGCCCAAAAGTTTATCAAGATAATCTCGGATGAAGAAGTGTTCAATACAGAAGTTGTGCGTATCATCAAGACGGTAAACTTTGGTTTTGGGGTCATCGTCATCAGAGATAGTATATGACCTGCAAATTCACTACAACACTCGGATAATTCAGTGTACCGCAAGACCGAGTCCGACTGGAAGGTAAAAACGACCTCGAAAAGTATTCAAGATGGCTTTATTTGAAAAAGTGGTCAACATGAGAGTTGTTCGTATCGTCGAGGCGCACAAGTTTGATGTTTGGGCCATCTTGATCAGAGGTCATATGGAGGCTCGGCGGCCTGCACAAGGAGGAAGACAGAAGTTGGGCCAGATTCAGACTGAATCCGAGTTGGAATAGAACTAGGACTCTAGGACGCGAATTGATGTAATTTTTCTTGTAAGGAAAGCCTAGATGAATCCTTTACTTGTACAGGAAGTCCAGCCGCCTCTTATATATGTTGGGGGTGACGGCCGATTGAAGAACACACAATCGAACAAATCAATATACTACTTTTTCCTGTCTACTTTTTATCTCTCCACCGTTTTTCTCTCTCGTTCTTCGCTGTTCCTCGTGTTTGAGAGCTGCGAATCCCGAGGCTCTAGGGGCGAGCGAATCGACCTAGGGCAGCCCATAGCCGCCGCAATCCCTGACGGGGTCCCTCCCGGGTGCGCGGGGTTTCGGGTCTGCAAAAGCACCCGCCGACTGTCTTGCGTATCGCGCTGTTGGTCGGGTCTCCTTCGACGTGAGCTGCGGTGCATCACCCCCGGCGTCGAGGGTACACGTGACGTGTTCGTGTGTCAACAGATCACAAAGGCGAAGATGATCCAGTGTTCGCCCCCCCTTCCTGAAGGCTTGGACAATCCGGTGCTGGAAAAGATGCTTGAGCCAGCACCTTGCCTGGTGCCCTCAAAGGAAGATGAAGGGGGGAATAAAGAGGGCGAAAGCGGGCCTCCACCGCTACCTATTCCAACCGAGGGAATGAGCGCCTCCGTGAGGGAGGACAACCCAGGGGAAGAATCTGACATTCTCTCGCCCCGGGGAAGGAAGAGGACTACCTCTGAAGATCCGAAAACCAAGGTTTCCAAATGGGAGAAGAAATCCCCACCAGAGGGTCCTGCCTCGGAGGGTGCTCTTGCCGCACAATGTCCGCGCGGGGATCAGCCCTCTAACGAGCTGTAAGTAATCAAAAAGTAGTTAATAGTGAAGATATCCTACCTTTCTTCTAAGGAAAATAACCGAAGCATTTATCTTGCAATTCGGATCTTAGCCCTTCTCAGCAGAGCTCGTCTTCAGGGGATCTTCTTCTGGAGATGATGGAGAGAGAAACGCCTCCCCCGGACTCCCCAGCTCAAGAAGCGGGTGACCCTCAAGTGTCGTCGCGGAGGGTCTCTTCGGATCCGGCGAGGCCAGAGGATAATCCTATGGCCACCCGAAGTCCCCAATATCCGGCTCTTGAAGAGAGCAACCAAAAGAGTCCGACACCGTCTGGTATGCGGTCGAACGTACTGAGGGATCTGCTAGAGCGAGCGACTATCTCAGAAGAGCACCGTACGTTGATGGGTACGGTGATTGAAAGGATTTCGTCCGCCGAAAGTGGGTTGCATGAAGCCTTTATTAGTCTACTGACGGGTTTTGAGGTACGTGAAATGATGTACATTTTTTATAGTACGGCACATTTTAAGGTGTGCCCTGTGTTGATAGTAGCCCTTGAGACTCTGGTTGTCGTCGAGAACGGCGGCAAACAGAGGATCATAGTCCCAGGTAATAACCAGACCGCCTTTATGTGTAGGTGGTTGAAGCTCCGGTGGCTAGCCGGGCTGATGGGTTTGCCGGACTAAAGCGGCAACTGTATGCGGCAGATGCCGACATTGTGCTTGTCAACAAGCGGCTTGACGAGGCATAGGGTGAGTGATTTTTCTGGTGATCGTCACATAATAAGAGCAGCATGATGCCAGTATCTTTAACATGTTGTGACTGCAGATGGAGCTGCCACTGTGGAGACCCTTCGGGCGGAGCTTGCCCGAGCCAAGGAGCAAGCAAGGAGTAGTAAAGCGGCCGCTTTAATGGCAGCCGAAGAGTTAAGAGCCGAAAAGGTCGCGCATTGCGAGAGCAAAGAGAAAATGGCCAAGATGGCTGTAAAGTTAAAAGACACTGCCGACCGTTGCCAGCTTCTTGAAGAAGAAACCCGGGCGAAGGCAACGGACCTAGAAAAGGCCACGATGGCGACCAAAGACACCCGGTCTGTGATGAGAGCGAAGAAGGAGGAGCTGCGTTAAGCCGGGGATATCACGGCTGGGAAACCCTTCATGCTACGGACGAAGTTTGGAGATCCTCAGTATGCCCCTCTGTACCGGCTGTGGAGTTCGGCGGACGCATACTTGGACTTGGCGGCGAGTGCTATCGATGCAGCCGAATACTTCCGAGACCAAACAGATCATGAAGTGGACAAGCTATTCTGGTCACAATTTAATGTTCCAAAGGGTCCGCTTCCATTGACTGATCGGCTTGCCGAATGGGCCGAGCTGAATAGATTGTCCGGACTCGCCATGAGGTCTGTTGTGGATCATCTATGTCCGGAAAGGCCAAAGCCGAATAGCTATTTTAGTTTGGTGCAGCAGTTCCTTGGTGCGGTGCCGCGTATTAATGCGATGAAGAGGTCGGCGTGCATAGAAGGCTCGCGGATGGCCCTTGCCCGTGTCAAAACATACTGGGCGGAGATGGATGCCACCACTGTCGCGGCGCAGGGTTCGGCCACCGAGCATTGTTTTGAAGAAGTTCTTGAAGGCGCTCGTTCAATAGAGGCCCAGTGCTCGAAGAATATTATGTTTGAATGACATGTATGCCCATTGTAAAAACAATGTTTTATTAAGTTTATCAAGGCTGTATTTATACTTTTCCCCGAAAGTATTATGATGCCTCCTGTGCGGCCGTTTATGTATATATGTATATAACCTGAAAGATTGCAGTTGTCGGCTTCAGCCCCCACGCATATAATGCGGGGGTGTTCGCAGAAGACACATGTTCATACTTGATCCAACGTCTTGGTCCATTAAGGAGGTGATAGCACAGCGAACTAGGCAACTGGACTATAATGCTTTAACACTTTCACTTAGCCAGAGGAGTTTGACAGTGGGGATACTATATAGCCCCTGGTGGCTCCGCACTCCTCCGAATTCGGGGTGCGTACATGCCTAGCCGGGAAACGACCCTTTGTTAAGGTGGAGGAATCCCGAAGATTCTGGTAGGTCATCGAGTGGTTGACCAGTCTCACGCTATATCATGATAGTCAGTTTTCGGCTTTCTCTACTGAGGTGCTTGTCCGGATGAACCAAGGCACAATCGCAGTAGTTCTCCTGGTGCCACCTTAGCCGATAGGGCGGAACGTAAGGCAGCAAAACACAGGAGCCGGGCAAACCCAACATTTGACCATAGACATGATTCAGAGCTGATGCATATAAGGCCAAACTCGCGACGCCGAACACTCCCTAAGGTATTCGGTCTTTATGGTGTAAATCGGGCCTAGACAGTGCCCTTTGTAATAAGCCCCTCGTGTCCAGGTATGTGCAATATTCTGACGTGGCCACATGCCAATACGTCAGCATCCTTCTCAATTGTACTGAGAATCCGGGGGATGTGTATCAACAAGAGACAGTAAAAAAGATTTACGTAGGGTCTTAATCTAAAAAGAATCCTTGGAATGGGTCCCGGCTGCATGTCTGCGCCTGTGTCTCCGTTGTGCAGTATCCTGGACGGGTGTAGCACGATGGTCATCTATAAAAGAGAGGAACTTAGTTGAAAAGTTGTCGTACAAAAAGGTAGGTTGTACTAAAGAAAATATGTACAGTTCAAGATGAGTAAAGTTGAGCCTAATTGCCACTTATTTACGCGTGTTGATCCCCTTGTATTGTAATAGGGGTATAGCCATCAAACCTGTATCAATTACATATAATTGCGCCGGACTCTTCTAACTGCGTCCGTGGTCTTAACGACCTATCAGATGCTTCCGTTGGTGAGGTCGTTTAGCGTGGCAGCCGCACGGTCTTCCACGCGCAAGGAGTGCTCAATGTTTCCATTTACCGTAATGATACTGCGTGGACCAGGCATTTTAAGCATAAGAGAAGCGCAATGCAGTATTGCGTTGAAGCAAGCGAAAGCTTCGCGTCCGAGTAGAGCTTGATAGCCACTTTGGAACGGAGAGATGTGGAAGGTTAACTTTTCGCTGCGGAAGTTATCGGGAAAGCCGAATATAACCTCTAGTAGCAGGGAGCCCGTGCAATGGGCTTCTGGGCCTGGCGTTACTTCTTCGAAGGTAGTATTGCTATGGCTAATTTTTGCTGGGTCTATCCCCATGTTGCGTACTGTGTCCTGATATATCAGGTTTAAACTGCTGCCACCGTCCATCAGAACTCGTGTGAAGTGGTATCCGTCAATTATTGGGTTAATACCAAGGCAGCCCATCCTGCATGTTGGGCACTTGCTGAGTAATCCCGATGGTCAAAAGTGATCGGTTGAGACGACCAGTGGCAGAATTCCGCGGTGATAGGCCTTGGGGCATGTGTCTCTGGGAGTGCCGCTTTGTTTCTCCCCTTTAATACGTGTAACACGTTAACTATTTTGACTTCTGGTGGGAATTTCTTCTGTTCCCCAGTGCTTTGCTTGCTAGGCTCGTACTCGCCTTCGCTTGGTGTATCCTGCCCCTTATGTTCGGCGTTGAGCTTGCCGGGCTGCTTGAAGACCCAACATTCTCTATGGGAATGATTTGCAGGTTTGTCGGGGGTACTATGGATCTGACATATTTGGTCCAGAATCTTGTTTAGGCTAGACAGTTCGTCTCTCTTGCCTTTGGAAGGCGGCTTTTGCTGACCTAGCCGAGAGCTTCTGAATTCGATGTTTACCGCCGTGCTCTTCGGGCTGTCTTCTTTATTCCGCGCTTGTTTTTGCTGCGTCGTAATTTCCCGTTTCCATCTCTGACTTCGGATGTACTTGGGTCGCTGGTGCTGCATCTGGCTAACCAGCTGTCCTCGCCCGCGCAAAAGCCGGTCATGAGGCTTGTTAATGCTGCCATTGTTCTCGCCTTTTCGTGGCCAAGGTGTCTGGCAAGCCATTCGTCTCGAACGCTATGCTTGAAAGTTGCTAAGGCTTCAGCATCCAGACAGTCTACTATTTGGTTCTTCTTAGTGAGGAACCTATTCCAAAGCTTTCGGGCTGACTCTCCGGGCTGTTGAGTTATATGACTTAAATCGTCTGCATTCGGTGGTCGGACATAGGTCCCTTGAAAATTTGCCCGAAAGGCGTCTTTGAGCTCTTCCCAGCTTCCAATGGAGTTTTCGGGAGGCTTTTAAGCCAGTGCCGAGTTGGCCCTTTGAGCTTGAGGGGTAAGTACTTGATGGCGTGAAGATCGTCTCCTCGAGCCATGTGGATATGGAGGATATAGTCCTCAATACAGACCCCATGGTCTGTTGTTCCGTCGTACGCCTCTATGTTTACGGGTTTGAATCACTCTGGAAATTCATGGCCCAGCACCTCATCGGTGAAACATAGGGGGTGTGCGTCACCCCTGTATTTGGGTGTACCGTGGTGTTCCGATGTTTGTTGTGTTGTATTGCATAGTGGAGTGCGCTTGCCTGGCCCGTATATGGATCTGGTTGCGCCGTCCTTTTGATGCGAGCCCTCGCGTGGATCGCGTACTGGCTTATGTGCGGCGGCGTTTGCCGCTCTGTGTTGGTCACGAGGTCGTCTATCCGACCGTATGGTCATTTTGTTTTCTAATTGCGGGGGGTCTAAGGCCTCCTCATCGAATTCGGGTAGCAACTTTCACTTCAGGTAGCTCTTGGTGTGGCGATTGCTGCCGTACTTCGCTGCAGTGTTGAGTACTTCACTCCATCTAATTCTGAGTGTGTCTTGCGCAGCCCTGAGCCTTTGCTTCTGCTTTTTCAGACTCCTCACAGTGGCAACAAGCCTTTGATGGGCATTCTGTTGCTCCGGGCGCCTGTCTGGTGTGATGTCGTCCGGACTGTTATCTTCGACGGAGTCGGGTTGTTCGGTTTGATTCTCCGTGTTACCCTGGTCGTGCGATGGTTCACCCTGCTCTATCGCTAGTTTATATGACCGCTATTTCTGCCGAGGCGGGATTTGGAGCGGTGCTTACGCCGCCGCTTTGACTGCTTCTCGAGGGAACAACCCTTCGTTGCGCCATTCCGTTCCTCATCGTCGCTTTCTTTGGGTGTGTCCACCATGTATACATCATATGATGAAGTGGGCGTCCAGTGCCCTGTGGGCAGTGGTTACTATTCGTCTCTTGCATCGTTGTCCATACATCGATGTCTTCAGAGTCGAGGTCGAGCATGTCGGTCAAGTCGTCGACAGTGGCTACTAAGTGGGTGGTGGGTGGGCGGCAAATTTCTTCGTCATCCTAACCTCAATCCTGCCGGACATAGTTCAGCCAGGACTCTCCTGACAAGGAGAGAGACCTTAATGAGTTTAGTATGTCGCCGAAGGGCGAGTGCTGAAAGATATCCGCGGAGGTAAACTCCATGATCAGGGCCCGGTCGGATTCGATAGGCACGGGCGCAGGCGGTTCGGAGTCCATGGCCGGGGAAGGATCCGGCAGTGTGGCATCACGGCTCTCGTGAAGGGTAAGGTCGATATTCGGCTCGATCGCCGCTGAGGATGCGGCCTCCGTGGCGGGGTCTATCCACCCGTCCATGGATGGCGCAACTGGTTCCGAATTGAGGGTCGGAACAGTTGCCGGCGCGATCTCCTGGACACTGTCTGATGGCAGAGCTAAATCATGCTCCTCGTGACCGCGTGGCGCACTAAGTAGGGGCTCGAATCCGTCGAAGATCAAGTCTCCGCGGATATCGGCCGTGTAGTTTAAGCTTCCAAACTAGACCTGGTGGCCAGGGGCTAACTCTCGATCTGCTCCAAATGGCCAAGCGAGTTGGCCCGCAGTGCTAAGCCGCCAAACACGAAGATCTGTCCGGGGAGAAAGGTCTCACCCTGGACTGCATCGCTATCGACGATCGAAGGAGCCATCAAGCCTAACGGAGACGACACAGAGGAACTCTCAATGAGAGCGCCAATGTCGGTGTCAAAACCGACGGATCTTGGGTAGGGGGTCCCGACCTGTGCGTCTAAGGCGGATGGTAACAGGAGGCAGGGGACATGATGTTTTACCCAGGTTCGGGCCTTCTTGATGGAGGTAAACCCCTACGTCCTGCTTGATTATTCTTGATGATATGAGTAGTACAGGAGTTGATCTACCACGAGATCGGAGAGGCTAAACCCTAAAAGCTAGCCTATGGTATGATTGTGTGTTGTCCTACGGACTAAAACCCTCCGGTTTATATAGACACCGGAGGGGGATAGGGTTACACAAGGTCAGTTACAAAGGAGGAGATATACATATCCGTATTGCCTAGCTTGCCTTCCATGCCAAGTAGAGTCCCATCCGGACACGGGACGAAGTCTTCAATCTTATGTCTTCATAGTCCAATAGTTCGGCCAAAGGATATAGTTTGGTTGTCCGGAGACCCCCTAATCCAGGACTCCCTCATCCATCAATTGATGTCAATGCAAGGAGTAGGGATTGCCATGCAACGGATGCACTAGAGCTATAAATGTTTGAAATCTCAACAAAAGAAACTAAGTGGGTGTGCATCCAACTTGCTTGCTCACGAAGACCTAGGGCATTTGAGGAAGACCATTGTCGGAATATACAAGCCAAGTTCTATAATGAAAAATTCCCGCTAGTATATCAAAGTGACAAAACAAGAGACTCTCTATCATAAAGATCATGGTGCTACTTTGAAGCACAAGTGTAGAAAAAAGGATAGTAGAATTGCCTCTTTTATTTCTTTTTTCTTTTTTTTCTTTTTTTTCTTTTTTGGGCCTTTTTTATTTGGCCTTTCTCTTTTTTTATTTGGGTCAATGCTCGATTAATGATGATCATCACACTTCTATCTATTTACAGCTCGATACTAGAACAAAATATGACTCTATATGAATGCCTCCGGTGGTGTACCGGGAAGGTCAATGAATCAAGAGTGACATGTATGAAAAATTATACATGGTGGCTTTGCCACAAATACGATGTCAACTACATGATCATGCAATGCAATATGACAATGATGAAGCGTGTCATAAATGAAACGGTGGAAAGTTGCATGGCAATATATATCGGAATGGCTATGGAAATGCCATGATAGGTAGGTGATACGTCTCCGTCGTATCTACTTTTCCAAACACTTTTGCCCTTGTTTTGGACTCTAACTTGTATGATTTGAATGGAACTAGCCCGGACTAACGCTGTTTTCAGCAGAATTGCCATGATGTTGTTTTATGTGCAGAAAACAAATATTCTCGGAATGACCTGAAACTCCATGGAACATCTTAGAAAAAATAATAAAAAATCCTCGCCAAAGATGAAGACCAGGGGGCCCACACCCTTCTCACGAGGGTGGGGGGCGCCCCCCCCCCCTAGGGTGCGCCCCCCTAACTTGTGGGCCCCCTGTTGCGTCTCCGACTCCAACTCAACCTCCATATATTGAGTTTCGATGAGAAAAAAATCAGACAGAAGAAATCATCGCGTTTTAGGATACGGAGCCGCCGCCAAGCCCTAAAACCTCTCGGGAGGGCTGATCTGGAGTCCGTTCGGGGCTCCGGAGAGGGGGATTCGTCGCCGTCGTCATCATCAACCATCCTCCATCACCAATTTCATGATGCTCACCGCTGTGCGTGAGTAATTCCATCGTAGGCTTGCTGGACGGTGATGGGTTGGATGAGATTTATCATGTAATCGAGTTAGTTTTGTTAGGGTTTGATCCCTAGTATCCATTATGTTCTGAGATTGATGTTGCTATGACTTTGCTATTCTTAATGCTTGTCACTAGGGCCCGAGTGCCATGATTTTAGATCTGAACCTATTATGTTTTCATGAATATATGCGAGTTCTGGATCCTATCTTGCAAGTCTATAGTCACCTACTATGTGTTATGATCCGGCAACCCCGAAGTGACAATAATTGGGACCACTCCCGGTGATGACCATAGTTTGAGGAGTTCATGTATTCACTATGTGCTAATGCTTTGTTCCGGTTCTCTATTAAAAGGAGGCCTTAATATCCCTTAGTTTCCAATAGGACCCCGCTGCCACGGGAGGGTAGGACAAAAGATGCCATGCAAGTTCTTTTCCATAAGCACGTATGACTATATACGGAATACATGTCTACATTACATTGATGAATTGGAGCTAGTTCTGTGTCACCATATGTTATGACTGTTACATGATGAACCACATCCGGCATAATTATCCATCACTGATCTGGTGCCTACGAGTTTTCATATGCTGGTTTACGCTTATTTACTTTTCCGCTGCTACTGTTACAATCACTACAAAATACCAAAAACATTACTTTTGTTGTCTTTACTTTTGTTGCCGCTACCACCACTATCATATTACTTTGCTACTAAACACTTTGCTGCAGATACTAAGTTTCCAGGTGTGGTTGAATTGACAACTCAGCTGCTAATACTTGAGAATATTCTTTGGCTCCGCTTGTGTCGAATCAATAAATTTGGGTTGAATACTCTACCCTCGAAAGCTGTTGTGATCCCCTATACTTGTGGGTTATCAAGACTAATTTCTGGCACTGTTGCCGGGGAGCATTGCTCTATTCTTTGAGTCACTTGGGATTTATATCTGCTGGACACTATGAAGAACTTGAGAGATCCAAAAACCAAGATCTATCCCTCAACTACGAGGGGAGGTAAGGAACTTCCATCTAGCTCTGCACTTGATTCACCTTCTGTTATGAGTAAGTTTGCGACACCTACATCTGCTTCTGCTATTCGTTCTGATATGCCGCATGTTATTGATGATGCCACTTCTGCTATGCATGATACTTATGATGAAACTGCTTCTATGCATGATACTACTGTGCCCCTTAGTGAATTTCTTGATGGACAAATTGCTAGGGCTAGAGAAAAAGAAATTATTGAATCTGAATACGATGATGATAGTGATGATGAAAATATGCATGTTATTCCTGAGGGTTATCTTTTTTATATGGAATCTTCTACCGCTATTTTTGCTTGCAAAGATTGATATGAGCTTAAGAGGTTATTAATTAAATGGAACAAAGAATCACTTAGAGATAAAATGAGACCTGACACTGCTTTTGCTACTTCACCTATATGCGTTCCTGATAAGGATTATGAATTCTCTGTTGATACTAATATAATTACTTTAGTTGAATCTGATCCGTTTTATGGCTATGAATTTGAAACTGTTGTGGCACATCTTACTAAGTTAAATGATATAGCTGCCATGTTCACTAATGATGAGAGATCGCATTACTTTATATACTCAAAATATTTCCATTCTCATTAAAGGGTGATGCTAAGATATGGTTTAATTCTCTTGATCTTGGTTGTGTGCATAGTCCCAGGATATGATTTATTACTTCTCTGCTAAATATTTCCCTGCTCATAAGAAACAAGCTTCTTTGAGGGAAATATACAACTTCGTGCAAATTAAAGAAGAGAGTCTCCCACAAGCTTGGGGGAGGCTTCTCAAGTTACTTAATGCTTTGCCTAATCATCCTCTTAAGAAACCTGAAATACTCGATATCTTTTATAATGGACTAACCGATGCTTCTACAGATTACCTGGATAGTTGTGCTGGTTCTCTTTTTAGGGAAAGAACACCAGATGAAGCTGAAATTCTATTGAATAATATGTTGACAAATTAAAATAATTGGGCACCTCCTGAGCCAGCTCCTGAGCCATCTCCTGCTCCAATTACTGAGCCTATTCCTAAACCAACTCCGAAGAAGAGAGGTGTTTTATTTCTCAGTCCCGAAGATATGCAAGAGGCAAAGAAATCTATGAAAGAAAAAGGTATTAAAGCTGAAGACGTTAAGAATTTACCTCGTATTGAAGAAATACATGGTCTTAATATACCGCCTGTTGAAGAAACATATGATCTCAATTATTTATTCACTGAAGAACCTCCTGATCCCGATATACCAACACAGGTAGTAAAGGTAAATTCTCTCTATAGATATGACAAAGCTGAAGTCCCTCCTACTAAAATTGCTAGTCAATGCTTGGATGAGTTTGATAACTTTATGTATAAGAAAGACGACTTCAATGCTTATTTTGGTAGACAATTAAAAGAAAATGCTTATATGATTAGACTCTTGGGTGATTATATGGCTAATATTAAAGGTGAACTTAAACTTGTTAGCAAACATGCTTCTATGGTTGCCACTCAAGTAGAACAAGTACTTAAGGCTCAAAAAGAAGTGCTTAATGAAATGAATAATAAGAAAAATGATTATGTTGTTAGAGTGGCTACTAGAACTGGTAGAATGACTCAAGAACCTTTGTATCCTGAAGGCCACCCTAAGAGAATCGAGCAAGATTCTCAAAGAAATAATATTGATGTTCCTAGTTCTTCTAAAAAGAAGAAGAAGAAAAATGATAGAACTGTGCAAACTTCTAGTGAACCTATTGCTGAACCACCTGATAATCCAAATGATATATATATGTCTGATGCTGAAACACAATCTGGTAATGAACATGAACCTAGTAAAAATATTAATGATGATGTTCATGATGATGCTCAACCTAGTAATGATAACGATGTAGAAATTGAACCTGCTGTTGATCTTGATAACCCACAATCAAAGAATCAACGTTATGATAAAAGAGACTCTATTGCTAGGAAACATGGTAAAGAAAGGGAACCTTGGGTTCAGAAACCCATTGTCGGTGTCAAAACCGGCGGATCTCGGGTAAGGGGTCCCGAACTGTGCGTATAGGCCGGATGGTAACAAGAGGCAGGGGACACAATGTTTTACCCAGGTTCGGGCGAGGTAAAACCCTACGTCCTGCTTGATTAATATTGATGATATGGGTAGTACAAGAGTAGATCTACCACGAGATCGGAGAGGCTAAACCCTAGAAGCTGTTGGAGAATGTAGTAATTTCAAAAAAATTCCTACGCACACGCAAAATCATGGTGATGCATAGCAACGAGAGAGGAGAGTGTTGTCTACGTACCCTCGTAGACCGAAAGCGGAAGCGTTAGCACAACACGGTTGATGTAGTCGTACGTCTTCATGGCTCGACCGATCAAGCACCGAAACTACGGCACCTCTGAGTTCTAGCACATGTTCAGCTCGATGACGATCCCCGGACTCCGATCCAGCAGAATGTCGGGGAAGAGTTCCGTCAGCACGACGGCGTGGTGACGATCTTGATGTTCTACCGTCGCAGGGCTTCGCCTAAGCACCGCTACAATATTATCGAGGATTATGGTGGAAGGGGGCACCGCACACGGCTAAGAGATCAATGATCAATTGTTGTGTCTTTGGGGTGCCCCCTGCACCCGTATATAAAGGAGCAAGGGAGGAGGAGGCCGGCCCTAGGAGGGGGCGCGCCAAGTGTGGAGTCCTACTAGGACTCCCTAGTCCTAGTAGGATTCCACCTCCCATATGGAATAGGAAAAGAGGAAGGGAAAGGAGAAGGAAGGAAGGGGGCGCCCCCCTTCCCTAGTCCAATTCGGACCAGACCAAGGGGAGGGGTGCGGCCACCCTTGAGGCCCTTTTCCCTCTTTCCCGTATGGCCCAATAAGGCCCAATATGTATTCCCGTAACTCTCCGGTACTCCGAAAAATACCCGAATCACTCAGAACCTTTCCGATGTCCGTATATAGTCGTCCAATATATCGATCTTTACGTCTCGACCATTTCGAGACTCCTCGTCATGTCCCCGATCTCATCCGAGACTACGAACTCCTTCTGTTCATCAAAACTCATAAACTCATAATATAACTGTCATCGAAACCTTAACCGTGCGGACCCTACGGGTTCGAGAACAATGTAGACATGACCGAGACACGTCTCCGGTCAATAACCAATAGCGGAACCTGGATGCTCATATTGGCTCTCACATATTCTACGAAGATCTTTATCGGTCAGACCACATAACAACATACGTTGTTCCCTTTGTCATCGGTATGTTACTTGCCCGAGATTCGATCGTCGGTATCTCAATACCTAGTTCAATCTCGTTACCGGAAAGTCTCTTTACTCGTTCCGTAATACATCATCCTGCAACTAACTCATTAGTTGCAATGCTTGCAAGGCTTAAGTGATGTGCATTACAGAGAGGGCCCAGAGATACCTCTCCGACAATCGGAGTGACAAATCCTAATCTCGAAATATGCTAACCTAACAAGTACCTTCGAAGACACCTGTAGAGCACATTTATAATCACCTAGTTACGTTGTGACGTTTGGTGGCACACAAAGTGTTCCTCCGGTAAACGGGAGTTGCATAATCTCATAGTCATAGGAACATGTATAAGTCATGAAGAAAGCAATAGCAACAAACTAAACGATCAAGTGCTATGCTAACGGAATGGGTCAAGTCAATCACATCATTCTCCTAATGATGTGATCCCGTTAATCAAATGACAACTCATGTCTATGGTTAGGAAACATAACCATCTTTGATCAATGAGCTAGTCAAGTAGAGGCATACTAGTGACACTCTGTTTGTCTATGTATTCACACATGTATTATGTTTCCGGTTAATACAATGCTAGCATGAATAATAAACATTTATCATGATATAAGGAAATAAATAATAACTTTATTATTGCCTCTAGGGCATATTTCCTTCAGAAGCTAGCCTATGGTATGATTGTATGTTGTGGTTGTTATCCTACAGACTAAAACCTTCGGTTTATATAGACACCCGAGAGGGTTAGGGTTACACAAGGTCGGTTACAACGGAGGAGATATCCATATCTATATTGCCTAGCTTGCCTTCCACGCTAAGTAGAGTCCCATCCGGACACAAGACGAAGTCTTCAATCTTGTATCTTCATAGTCTAACAGTCCGGCCAATGGAGATAGTCCGGCTGTCCGGAGACCCCCTAATCCAGGACTCCCTCAGTAGCCCCTGAACCAGGCTTCAATGACGATGAGTTTGGCGCGCAGTATTGTCTTTGGCATTGCAAGGTGGGTTCCTTCTCCGAATACATCACAGAAGAATTTGAATACGAGGATAGTGTCCGACCCTGCAAAATAAGTTCCACATACCACCGTAGAGAGAATTAATATTTTCGCAAATCCAATTTGCTGACTTATTTTGGCAGCATGACGTTATGTCATTTCCCGGTGATTATTCGAACCGTTTTTCTTCAACCAGCTCCACACATAACGCGAGGCGGTTTCTTGACACGTCTTGTCAAAGCAGAGATCGTGTTCCCCCAATTACGGGATTCTAATTAATGCAGTCGTGAGTAACCCAACCGTGTCTAGGACTCCTAGATTATAGGCAAGTCCTAAACGGCTACGTAGAGGACGCTTGATATTCACCCTCTTTATAAAGGTACAAGGTTTTCGCTTTTTCCCTCTTGTGCTCAATCGAACCCTTCCCCCGCCTCGAGTTCCAACACACAAAGCCCAGGTTAGGTGCTCCAGATCTTCAATCATGTCCGGATCCAGCCTTCAAGGCCGATGGATGCCCTCCTCCGTGACGGAAGAGGACATCAAGAAATTGAGGGAGGCCAGATACCTGACCGCCGAGGTTTCGCATCGGCTACCTGCTCGAGGGCAGGTCGTCCCTACTCCCGAACCCAACGAGAACGTCGTGTTCGTCTCCCACTTCCTCCGAGGCCTAGGCCTCACTCTGGATCCCTTCGTGAGGGGTTTGATGTTCTATTACGGGCTAGATTTCCACGATCTAGCTCCGGACTCCTTTCTCCACATCTCGACATTTATTGTCGTGTGTGAGGCCTTCCTCCGCATTACCCCTCACTTCGGCCTGTGGCTCAAGACCTTTGAAGTGAAGCCGAAGATGATCGAGGGGCAACATGCAGCGTGCGGAGGTGCATCAATAGGCAAGATGGCAGGAGCTCCATGGCCGAAAGGTTCCTTTCCAGAGGTGTCCGAATTATGGCAATGAGAGTGGTTTTACGTCACGGCTCCCACAAGTGCCAAGTGGGCGGCTGCCCCCGCTTTCCGCTGGGGCCCGCACCACAACTAATGTCATGGATTAGCAGAGGTCTGAGCTGGGGTCTAGCCAAGGATGTGCCTATACTGCAAAGCCACATTCGAGATCTCTTCGAGGGAGATATTAATTTGGTCGTGGTAATACAAGTTATGCTGGTTCGTCAAGTCCAGCCTTGCAAACGCCGGCCCCTTCGCTTGTGGGAGTTCAACCCAGAAGGACCGCGTGCCATTCAAAGTTTCCTCGGCCTGACGCATGAGGAGATGTACAAGTCATTCTTCGGACCTCAAATAGAGTGTCCGGATACTACCGAGGACGTGGGACTGAGCAGTAACCGCGTCGCCGAACAAGTAAGAAATCCTCTAGCCAAACACACTGTTTTTATTCATCATGAAGTTATTTCTGAGAGTTTGCTCTTTGACCAGGACTGGCTAACAAAGGCGAAGATGATTCGGTGTTTGCCCCCCCTCCCTCAGGGTTTGGAAAATCCGGTATTGGAAAAGATGCTCGAGCTCGCACCTGGCCCAGAGCCCTCGAAGGAAGATACAGGGGGGATAATATGGGCGGACGCGGGCCCCCATCGCTGCCAGTTCCAACCGAGGGAATGAGCGTCTCCATGAAGGAGGATAACCGGGGGAGGAAAAGGACTGCTTCCGAGGATCAGGAAGCCGAGGCCTCCAAACGGGAGAAGAAGTCTCCCACAGAGGGTCCTGCCTCGGGGGGTGCCTTTGCCGCACAAAGTCCGCATGGGGATCAGCCCTCCAACGAGTCGTAAGTGATCCAAAATACTTTAATAGTGAAGGTAAACTATCTTTTTTCTAAGAAAATAACCACCACATATATCTTATAGTTTGGGCCTTAGCCCCTCTCAGCTGACCTCGTCTTCGGGGGATCTTCTTCCAGAGATGATGGAGAGCAAAATGCCTCCCCCGGACTCCTCCGCTCAAGAAGCGGGCAACCCCGAAGTGTCGTCACGGAGGGCCTCTCCGGATCCAGTGAGGCCAGAAGATAATCCCATAGACCCCCGAAGTCCCCAGCGTCCGGCTCCCGAAGAGAGCAAACAAAAGAGTCTGGCACCGTCTGGTATGCGGTCGGACGTTCTGAGGGAGCTGGTGGGGCGAGCGGCCATCTCAGAAGAACACCGTACGCTGATGGGTATGGTGATGGAGAGAATTTCGTCCGCCGAAAGCGGCTTACATGAAGCCTTTATGAGTCTACTGATATGCTTTGAGGTACGTGAGATAATATGTGATAGTACCGCACATGTTAGGTGTGCCCTATGTAGATAGTAGCCCCTGAGACTCTAGTTGTCGTCGAGAACGGCGGCGAATAGAGGATCATAGTCCCAGGCAATAACCAGACTGCCCTTATGTGCAGGTTGTGGAAGCTCCGGTGGCTAGCCGGACTAGTGAGTTTGCCGAATTAAAATGGCAACTGGATGTGGCAGACGCCGACATCGAGCTTGTTAACAAGAGGCTTGATGAGGCACACGGTAAGTGTTATTATCTGGTGAATGCCACATAGTAAGAGCAGCATGATGCCAGTATCTTTAATATGGTGTGACTGCAGATGGAGCTGCCACCGTGGAAACCTTGCGGGCAGAACTTGCCCGAGCCAAGGAACAAGCGAGGATTAGTAATGCGGCTGCTTTGAAGGCGGCCGGAGAGTTGAAAGCCGAGAAGGCCGCACATTCCGAGAGCCAAGAGAAGATGGCCAAGATGGCCGTAGAATTAGAAGACACTGCCGACCGTTGCCGGCTCCTTGAAAAAGAAAACCGAGCGAAGGCAACAGACCTTGAGAAGGCCACGATGGCGGACAAAGACACCCACTCTGCTATGAGAGCGAAAAAGGAGGAGCCGCTGGAAGCCTGGGATATTGCGGCTGGGAAGCCCTTCATGCTACGGAGGAAGTTCGAAGATCCACGGTATGCCCCTCTGGACAGGCTGTGGAGTTCAACAGGTGTATATGGACTTGGCGGCGAGCGCTGCCGATGCGGCCAAATACTTCCAAGGTCAAATAGATCGTAAAGTGGACAAGATGTCCTGGTTGCAATTCAACGTTCCAGAGCATCCGCTTCCATTGACTGATCAGCTAGCCGAATGGGCCGAACTAAATAGGTTGTCCGGACTTGCCATGACGTCTGTCGTGGATCAGCTATGGCCAGAAAAGCCAAAGCCAAACAACTACTTCAGTTTAGTGCAGCGGTTCCTTGGTGTGGTGCCGCGCATTAATGCGATGAAGAGGTCGGCATGCATAGAAGGCTCGCGGATGGCCCTTGCCCGTGTTAAAGCATACTGGGTGGAGATGGATGCTACCGTTGTTGCGGCGCAGGGTTCGGCCATAGGCCGAGTGGCTGCCGAGCACTATTTCGAGGAGGTTCTCGAGGGTGCTCCTTTGATAGAGGCCCAGTGCTCGAAGAATATTATGTTTGAGTGACATGTATTCCCATTGTAAACAAATTTTTTTTATGAAATTTTATAAGGCTGTGTTTATACTTTTGCCCGAAAGTAATATGATGCCTTCTGTGCGGCCGTTTATGTATACATGTGTATAACCTGAAAGATTGCAGTCGTCGGCTTCAGCCCCCACGCATATAATGCGGAGGTGTTCGCAAAAAATGCGTGTTCACACTTAACCCAACGTCTTGGTCCTATTAAGGAGGTGATAGCGTAGCGAACGAGGCAACTGGACTATAGTGCTTCAACACTTTCACTTAGCCATAGGATTTTGACAGTGGGGCTACTAGATAGCCCCTGGTGGCTCCGCACTCTCCCGATCTCAGGGTGCGTACATGCTTGGCCGGAAAATGGCCCTTCGTTAAGGCGGAGGAATTCTAACATTCTGATAGGTCATCGAGTGGTTGACCAGTCTCACGCTATATCATGACAGTTAGTTTTCGGCTTTCTCTACTGAGGTGCTCGTCCGGATGAACCAAGGAACAATCGCAGTAGTTCTCCTGGTGCTGCCTTAGCCGATAAAGCAGAATGTAAGGCACCAAAACACAGGAGCCAGGCAAACCCAACATTTGACCAAAGACAATGATTCGGAGCTGATGCATATAAGGCCAAACTCGCGACGCCGAACACTCCCTAAGGTGTTCGGTCTTTATGGTATAAACCGGGCCTAAATAGTGCCTTTTGTAAGGATCCCCTTGTGTCCAGGTACGTGCATTATTCTGACGTGGCCACATGCCAAGACGTCAGCATCCTTCTCAATTGTGCTGAGAATTCGGTGGATGTGTATCAACAAGAACAGTAAAAAAGGTTTACGCAGGGTCTTAATCTAAAAAGAATCCTTGGAACGGGTCCCTGCTGCACGTCTACGCCTGTGTCTCCGTTGTGCCGTATCCTGGACAGGTGTAGCATGATGATCATCTGTAAAAGAGAGGAGCTTAGGTGAAAAAGTTGTCGTGCAAAAAGATAGTTTTTAAAGAAACCATGTATAATTCAAGATGAGTAAAAATTGCCACTTGTCTTCGCGCATTGAGCCCCTTGTGATTGTAATAGGGGTGTGACCGGTATGAATTACATATAGCTGCGCCGGACTCGTCTAACCGTGTCCGTGGTCTTGACGACCTGTTAAATGCTTTAGTTGGTGAGGCCGTTTTTAGTGTGCGGCTGCCAAGGCAGCCGCACTCTCTTTGGCGCGCAAAGATCGCTTAATACTTTCGTTCACTGTAATGATGCTATGTGGGCTGGGCATCTTGAGTGTGAGGGAAGCGTAGTGCGGTATTGCATTAAAGCGAGCGAAAGCTTCGCGTTCAAGTAGTGCTTGATAGCCACTTTGGAACGGAGCGATGTGGAAGGTTAAATGTTCGCTACGGAAGTTATTGTGGAAGCCGAATATAACCTTTAGTAGTAGGGAGCCCGTGCAATGAGCCCCTGGGCCTGGCGTTACTCCTTTAAAGGTAGTATTGCTATGGCAAATTTTCGTTGGGTCTATCCCCATTTCGCGGATTGTATCCTGGTATATCAGGTTTAGACTGCTGCCACCGTCCATCAGGACTCGTGTGAAGTGGTATCCGTCAATTATTAGGTCTAATACCAGGGCAGCCCATCCTGCACGTCGGATACTTGCTGAGTAATCATGATGGTTGAAACTGATCGGTTGAGACGACCAGTGGCAGGAATTCGCGGTGATTGGCCCTTGGGCATATTTTTCTGGGAGTGCCATTTTGTTTCTCCCCTTGATCACGTGTAACATGTTTACTGTTTTGACTTCTGGTGGAAATTTCTTTTGTTCCCCAGTGTCTTTCTTGAGAGGCTCATCCTCGTCTACGCTTGGTGTATCCTCCCCCTTGTGTACGGCGTTGAGCTTGCCGGACTACTTGAAGACCCAACATTCTCTGTGGGTATTATTAGCGGGTTTACCAGCGGTGCTATGGATCTGACATATTTGGTCCAGAATTTTGTTTAGGCTGGACAGTTCGTCTCTGGCGCCTTTAGAGGGCGGCTTTTGCTGACCTGGCCAAGAGCTTTTGAATCCGGCGTTTACTGTCGTGCTCTTCGTGCTGTCTTCTTTATTCCGGTGTTTGTTATTGCTGTTGCACCGTGATTTCCCGTTTCCATCTCTAACTTCGGATGTACTGGGGTCGCTGGTGCTGCATCTGGCTAACCAGCTATCCTCACCCGCGCAAAAGCGGGTCATGAGGCTTGTTAATGCTACCATTGTTCTCGGCTTTTCTTGGTTGAGGTGTCTGGCAAGCCATTCGTCATGGACGCTATGCTTAAAAGCTGCCAAGGCTTCGGCGTCCGGACAGTCGACAATTTGGTTCTTTTTAGTAAGAAACCTGTTCCAAAGCTTTCGGGCTGACTCTCCGGGCTGTTGAGTTATATGACTCAAATCATCCGCGTCCGGAGGTCGGACATAAGTCCCTTGAAAATTTGCCCGAAAGGCGTCTTCGAGCTCTTCCCATCTTCCAATGGAGCTTTCGGGGAAGCTCTTAAGCCAGTGCCGAGCTGGCCCTTTGAGTTTGAGGGGTAAATACTTAATGGCGTGGAGATCATCTCCCCGAGCCATGTGGATATGGAGGATATAGTCCTCAATCTAGACCCCAGGGTCTGTTGTTCCATCGTATGCCTCTATGTTTACAGGTTTGAATCCCTCTGGAAATTCATGGTCCAGCACCTCATCGGTGAAACATAGGGGGTGTGCGGCACCCCTATATCTGGGTGTACCGCGTTGTTCGGATGTTTGTTGTGTTGCATCGTATGCTGGAGCACGCTTGCGTGGTCCATAGATGGATCTGGTTTTGCCGTCCTTTTGATGCGAGCCCTCACGTAGACCGCGTATTGGCTTATGTGCGGCGTTGCTTGCCGCTTTATGTTGGCCGTGAGGTCGTCTATCTGGCCAGATGGATGTTTTAATTTTTGGTTGTGGGGGGTCTAAGGCCTCCTCATCGAATTCAGGTAGCAACTTCCGCCTTGGGTAGCTCTTGGTGGGGCGATTGCCGCTGTACCTCGCTGCTGTGTTGAGTACTTTACTCCATCTAATTTGGAGTGTGTCATGCGCAGCCTTGAGCCTTTGCTTCTGCTTTTTCAGACTCCACGCGATGGCAACAAGCCTTTGACGGGCATTCTGCTACTCCGGGTGCCTGTTCGGCATTATGTCGTCCGGACTATTATCTTTAACAGAAGTGGTTTGTTCAGTTTGATTCTCCGTATTGCCATGGTCCGGCGGTGGTTCGCCCTGCTCCAACGCTTGGTCTGTATGATCATTATTTCTGCCGAGGCGGGATTTGGGGCGGTGCTTACGCCACCGCTTTGACTGCTTCTCGAGGGGACAAGCCTTCGTAGCGTCCTTCCGTTCCTCATCGTCATCTTCTTTTGGTGTGTCCACCATGTATACGTTATATGATGAGGTGGCTTTCCAGTGCCCTATAGGCGCTGGTTCATGTTTGTCTCCTACATCGTCGTCCATACCGTCGATGTCTTCGGAGTCGAAGTCGAGCATGTCGGTTAAATCATCGACAATGGCTACAAAGTGGGTGGTGGGTGGGTGTTGAATTTCTTCGTCGTCTGCATCCCAATCCTGTTGGCCACAATCCGGCTAGGGCTCTCCTGACAAAGAGAGAGACCTTAGTGAATTCATAATGTCGCCGAGGGGCGAGTGCTGGAAGATATCCGCGGCGGTGAATTCCATGATCGGCGCCCAATCGGATTCGATTAGTGGGGGCGCGGGCAGTTCGGAGTCCGAAAGAGAGTCCGGCACCTTGGAGTCACGGGATGCACAGAGGATTAGGCTGGTGTTCGGCTCGATCGCCGTTGAGACTGCAGCCCCTGAGGCGGTGTCTAGCCATCCGTCCTCAATTGGCGCAGTTGGCTCCGAGCTAAGGGTCGGAGCTGACGCGGGCGCGGCCTCTGGGGTACTGTTCGGCGGCAGAGCTAGGTCATACCCATCGTGACAGTGCGGCGCACCTAGCTGTGGCTCGAATCCGTCGAAGATCAAGTCTCCATGGATGTCGGCTGTGTAGTTCAAACTTCCAAATCTGGCCTGATGGCCAGGGGCGTAGGTTTCAATCTGCTCCAGATGGCCAAGCGAATTAGCCCACAGTGCAAAGCCGCCGAATACGAAGATCTATCCGGGGAGAAAAGTCTTACCCTGGACCGCATCGCTATCGATGATAGTAGGATCCATCAAGCCTAACGGCGACGACACAGAAGAACTCTCAATGAAAGCACCAATGTCGGTGTCAAAACCGGCGGATCTCGGGTAGGGGGTCCCAAACTATGCGTCTAGGCCGGATGGTAACAGGAGGCAGGGGACACAATGTTTTACCCAGGTTCGAGCCCTCTTGATGGAGGTAAAACCCTACGTCCTACTTGATTAATATTGATGATATGGGTAGTACAAGAGTAGATCTACCACGAGATCGGAGAGGCTAAACCCTAGAAGCTAGCCTATGGTATGGTTGTATGTTGTGGTTGTTGTGCTACAGACTAAAACCCTTCGGTTTATATAGACACCGGAGAGGGTTAGGGTTACACAAGGTCGGTTACAAAGGAGGAGATATCCATATCCGTATTGCTTAGCTTGCCTTCCACGCTAAGTAGAGTTCCATCCGGACATGAGACGAAGTCTTCAATCTTGTATCTTCATAGTCTAACAGTCCGACCAATGGAGATAGTCCGGCTGTCCGGAGACCCCCTAATCCAGGACTCCCTCACCCATGCCTTTTCCTCCGAAACCAGCCAAGAAAAAGGATGATGAGGATTTTGAGCGCTTTGCTGAAATGATTAGGCCTATCTTTTTGTGTATGAGATTAACTGATGTGCTCAAAACAAATCCTTATGCTAAATATATGAAGGATATCATTACTAATAAAAGAAAGATACCGGAAGCTGAAATTTCCACCATGCTTGCTAATTATACTTTTAAGGGTGGAATACCAAAGAAACTCAGAGACCCCGGAGTACCTACTATACCTTGCTCCATTAAAAGAAATTATATTAAAACTGCTTTATGTGATCTTGGAGCCGGTGTTAGTGTTATGCCTCTCTCTTTATATCGTAGACTTGACTTGAATAAGCTGACACCTACTGAAATATCTTTGCAAATGGCTGATAAATCAACTGCTATACCTGTAGGTATTTGTGAGGATGTGCCTGTTGTGGTTGCAAACGTTACTATTTTGGCGGACTTTGTTATTCTTGATATTCGCGAGGATGATAGTATGTCTATTATTCTTGGAAGACCTTTTCTTAATACTGCAGGGGCTGTTATTGATTGCAACAAAGGCAATGTCACTTTTCATGTTAATGGTAATGAGCATACGGTACACTTTCCGAGGAAACAACCTCAAGTTCATAGTATCAACTCTATTGGAAAAATTCCATCGATTATATTTGGAGGTTTTGAATTTCCTCTACCAACTGTCAAAAAGAAATATGATATTCTTATTATTGGGGATGTGCATATCCCTGTTGAGGTAACTTAGTGTTATTCGAAATTTCTCCGGTTTCATGATTATCGGAATGAGTTTGTTAACAAGACTTGATCAACCTTGTTAGTGGATTCTTTTTGATGAGCATGAGATGGATGAAACTAGAGGCACAAACTTCTATACCCACTTTTACTTTCTGTTATTTATATTAAATAAAGTAAAAGTAGTATTTTTCTGTCTGTTTCCTGACTTATCCGTGCAATATAAAAATATCCCGAAAATAAAAGTCCTCAGAATGACATGCCAATTTAATATGATTTTTTCGGGAATATTTGAGGATTTACTGTGCAAAAATTACCGCGGGAGGAGCTGCCACCTGGCCACGAGGGTGGTGGGCGCCCCCCCTATAGGGCGCGCCCCCAGCCTCGTGGGCCCATGGTGGCCCTCCTCGACTTATCCCAGCACCCATCTTCTTCCTATATCTCACACAAACCCGAAAAACCAACTCAAGCACGAGTTCGAGCCACTTTTGCTGTGATTTTCGATCTCCTTGCTCAAAGCACCTCTCGCAAAACTGCTTGGGGAGATTGTTCCTTGGTATGTGACTCCTCCATTGGTCCAATTAGTTTTTGTTATAGTGCTTTATTCTTTGCAAATTTGTGCTGCATAGGTGACCATGTTCTTGAGCTTTCATGTCAAATTTATATGGTTCCAAGTAGTTCTAATGCTTGATATAGGCTCTAGGCACTTGTAGGAGTAGTTTCTATCAATTTTATTGAAGCTGGTTCACTTTTTTTTGAAGTTACTAAAAATTTCAGATTTTTTCAGAGAAAAACAATATGTTTAGGAAGATGTTCCAAGGTGGTTCCTCTAAGAAGCAAGGACCCAGGATTGCTATGCGCGATGCTGACGAGGATCCACCAAGAGACGCTCCAGTACGGCCTTGCGAATGGCCGTTTGAAAATTTTATGGACCGTGCGGGAATTAAAGAAGAATTCAAAGCATATTTGCGCAATGCCAGTCTTGAAGATTTTTAGGCTAACAAATGCCCCCAGTATCATGATCTCACAAGTTCATTTGTGAGGAGGTTTGAGTATTCATCTTCGCGTAATTCTCCTTCAGTCATGTTTGATCTTTATGACAAATCTTATACCATGGACCTAGAGGATTTCACTTCCGCTTGCGAACTTCCATCATGGGGAAGTATTAGGGATCCCCCTAAATATGAATTTAGAAACTTTCTTGCTAGTATAACTGTGGGGGAATCCAGAGACATAACGCAGGCTACCATAGGGAGCATTCACTTTCCTGCTATACATTATTTTGCTCTCTTCATCGGTAGATGCATAAATGCTAAGGATGAAGCATGTCACATGTGTGTCCCTGATCTCAGCATTCTTAGGAGTGCTGTGTTAGGAGACCAATATTATCATATGGGAGCCATTGTAGCTCGTAGGTTGCATCATAATAGACATAATGGAGATTTCTTTGGAGGAATTTATGCAACCCGCTTAGCTCATTTTCTTGAAATAGACATTCGTGAGGGTGATATGGAGTTGCCTCCTGCATATTTATATTATAACTCTATGGCTTCGCACCAGTTTGTCGAGAGGCCTGAATCACCTCTCTTATATCGCTTAATTTTTTATAAACGTTGTGTTTTCCGTATTACTCTCCCTGCTCCTACCTTCTTTGATTCACAGCCAAAAGGAAGATATGTTATTACCAGAGAGGAGGCAGAAGAGTACGAGAGGAGAGCGGAGGCAGCCCGACTCCACGCTGCAGCTTAGCAGGTGATAACCGCTGCACATCTGTATGATCCCAACTATCCTTACTCATCACAGTACGACCCCAACAACTATTATTATGGATATCCGCCAGGCCAGTCGTGGCCATAGACCAACTTAGGCCAAAAGCCTAAGCTTGGGGGAGTATGTATTTCTCACCGACATTACATTTATGTTCACACACAGTTCTTGCTAGATGTCGGTGCTCATACTTTTTCACTATAATACCCATGCTAGTTTATTTTCCTTTTCTTGCTTTCTTCTTGTGTGTTTGTTAAACCTTAAGAAAAAACCCAAAAAAATTAGTAGTAGTTTATTTTTCAGCTGTAGTAGTAACAATTAAAAAGAAAACCCAAAAATATTCCCCGTTCTTCTTTTGCTTGTTGGGAGCTTTCCCGTGTAAATAGTTTTATTTCTTTTCTTTTATTTGGGGGTCAGTAGGAGAAGACCATGATTAAATTGTTGAAGTGGCTCTTATATGAATTATTGTTGATTTAACCCAGAGCCCATATTGCCTTGTCTTCTCCTGTTTATTGAATGCTCGCAGATTCCAGCTTAGTCCAATGCACGTGCACTCTTATTATTATTCACACTGTTCGGTCGTGCAAGTGAAAGGCAATTATGATGATATATGGTGGACTGACTGAGATGAGAAAAGCTGGTATGAACTCGACCTCTTTTGTTTTTGTAAATATGATGAGTCCCTCGTTCTTGATTCAGCTTATTATGAATAAACATGTTTGCAATGACAATTAGAGATCATAGTTGCTTGTGCCATGCTTGATTAGCTATTAGTTATAATGATTTACCTTGTGTGCCAACATGCTATTGAGATGATTATGATGTGGTATGATGGGGTGGTATCCTCCTTTGAATGATTTAAGTGACTTAACTTGGCACATGTTCACGCATGTAGTTGAAACAAAATCAACATAGCCTTCACGATATTTATGTTCATGGTGGATTATATCCTACTCATGCTTGCATCCAATGTTTATTAATTTTAATGCATGTACATGGCTGTTGTCGCTCTCTAGTTGGCTTCCCAGTCTTTTGCTAGCCTTCACCTGTACTAAGCGGGAATACTGCTTGTGCATCCAATCCCTTAAACCCCAAAGTTATTCCAGATGAGTCCACCATACCTTCCTATATGCGGTATCTACCTGCCGTTCCAAGTAAATTTGTATGTGCCAAACTCTAAACCTTCAAATAAACATGATGTTTTGTATGCTCGAATAGCTCATGTATCAACAAAGGTTGTCCTTATCTTTCGTGTTAGGCGGGTTATTCTCAAGAGGAGTGGACTCCGCTCCTCACTCACGAGAAAATGGCTGGTCACTGGGATGCCCAGTCCCATGCTTTATGCAAACTAAATCAAAATTAATTTCAAACAAAACTTCCCCTGGGACCTGATGTATGTTGGAGACACTCGTTGTTTCGAGCAAGCCATGGATTGATGCTTGTTGGTGGAGGGGGAGTATAAATTTTACCATTCTGTTTGGGAACCGCCTATAATGTGTTTAGCATGGAAGATATCGCCATCTCTTAGTTGTTACGTTGACAATGAAAGTATACCGCTCAAAATACAATTTATCTCTATTGCAAAACCGAGCTCTAGCACCTCTACAAATCCCTGCTTCCCTCTGCGAAGGGCCTATCCATTTACTTTTATGTTGAGTCATCACCCTCTTATTAAAAAGCACTAGCTGGAGAGCGCAACCGTCATTTGCATTCATCATTGTTAATTTATATTGGGTATGACTATGATTGGATCTCTTTTACCATGAATTACAATGTCTAGTCAGTCCTTGATCTTTAAAGGTGCTCTGCATTTATGTTTTGCGGTCTCAGAAAGGGCTAGCGAGATACCATCTTGTTATATCATATTATGATTGTTTTGAGAAAGTGTTGTCATCCGAGATTTATTATTATGGCTTGCTAGTTGATTACGCTATTGATATGAGTAATTGTGAGACCTGAGAATTATTGCAAATGTGGTTAGTTATGATCTATGCTGAAAACTTGAATGCTGGCTTGACATAGTTACAACAACAAGAGCAAACAGAGTTTGTAAAAGTTTTTCTTTATTTCTTCCAGTTTGTCAACTGAATTGCTTGAGGACAAGCAAGGGTCTAAGCTTGGGGGAGTTGATACGTCTCCGTCGTATCTACTTTTCCAAACACTTTTGCCCTTGTTTTGGACTCTAACTTGTATGATTTGAATGGAACTAACCCGGACTGACGCTGTTTTCAGCAGAATTGCCATGATGTTGTTTTATGTGCAGAAAACAAATATTCTCGGAATGACCTGAAACTCCATGGAACATCTTAGAAAAAATAATAAAAAATCCTCGCCAAAGATGAAGAACAGGGGGCCCACACCCTTCTCACGAGGGTGGGGGGCGCCCCCTTAGGGCGCGCCCCCTACCTCGTGGGCCCCCTGTTGCGTCTCCGACTCCAACTCCACCTCCATATATTGAGTTTCGATGAGAAAAAAATCAGATAGAAGAAATCATCGCGTTTTACGATATGGAGCCGCCGCCAAGACCTAAAACCTCTCGGGAGGGCTGATCTGGAGTCCGTTAGGGGCTCCGGAGAGGGGGATTCATCGCCGTCGTCATCATCAACCATCCTCCATCACCAATTTCATGATGCTCACCGCCGTGCCTGAGTAATTCCATCATAGGCTTGCTGGACGGTGATGGGTTGGATGAGATTTATCATGTAATCGAGTTAGTTTTGTTAGGGTTTGATCCCTAGTATCCATTATGTTCTGAGATTGATGTTGCTATGACTTTGCTATGCTTAATGCTTGTCACTAGGGCCCGAGTGCCATGATTTCAGATCTGAACCTATTATGTTTTCATGAATATATATGAGTTCTGGATCCTATCTTGCAAGTCTATAGTCACCTACTATGTGTTATGATCCGGCAACCCCGAAGTGACAATAATCGGGACCACTCCCGGTGATGACCATAGTTTGAGGAGATCATGTATTCACTATGTGCTAATGCTTTGTTCCGGTTCTCTATTAAAAGGAGGCCTTAATATCCCTTAGTTTCCAATAGGACCCCGCTGCCACGGGAGGGTAGGACAAAAGATGTCATGCAAGTTCTTTTCCATAAGCACGTATGACTATATACGGAATACATGCCTACATTACATTGATGAATTGGAGCTAGTTCTATGTCATCCTATGTTATGACTGTTACATGATGAACCGCATCCGGCATAATTATCCATCACTGATCCGGTGCCTACGAGTTTTCCTTTTACTGGTTTACGCTTATTTACTTTTCCGCTGCTACTGTTACAATCACTACAAAATACCAAAAACATTACTTTTGCTGTCTTTACTTTTGTTGCCGCTACCACCACTATCATATTACTTTCCTACTAAACACTTTGCTGCAGATACTAAGTTTCCAGGTGTGGTTGAATTGACAACTCAGATGCTAATACTTGAGAATATTCTTTGGCTCCCCTTGTGTCGAATCAATATATTTGGGTTGAATACTCTACCCTCGAAAGCTGTTGCGATCCCCTATACTTGTGGGTTATCAGTAGGTATGGTGGCTGTTTTGAGGAATATATAAGGAGGTTTATGTGTGATAGAGCATATCATATCACGGGGTTTGGATGCACCGGCGAAGTTTGCACCAACTCTCAAGGTGAGAAAGGGCAATGCACGGTACCGAAGAGGCTAGCAATGATGGAAGGGTGAGAGTGCGTATAATCCATGGACTCAACATTAGTCATAAAGAACTCGCATACTTATTGCAAAACTCTACAAGTCATCAAAAACCAAGCACTATGTGCATGCTCCTATGGGGATAGATTGGTAGGAAAAGACCATCGCTCGTCCCCGACCGCCACTCATAAGGAAGACAATCTAAGAACACCTCATGTTTCAAATTTGTTACACAACGGTTATCATACATGCATGCTACGGGACTTGCAAACTTCAACACAAGTATTTCTAAAATTCACAATTACTCAACTAGCACACTCTAATATCACCACCTTTATATCTCAAAAAAATTATCAAGTATCAAACTTCTCATAGTATTCAATGCACTTTCTATGATAGTTTTTGTGACTAATGTCGAGGACGAGCAGGAATTAAGCTTGGGGATGCTTGATACGTCTCCAACGTATCTATAATTTTTGATTGCTCCATGCTATTATATTATCTATTTTGGATGTTAATGGGCTTTATTTTACACTTTTATATCATTTTTGGGACTAACCTACTAACCGGAGGCCCATCCCAAATTGCTATTTTTTTTGCCTGTTTTAGAGTTTCGCCGAAAAGGAATATCAAACAGAGTCCAAACGGAGTCCAAATGGAATGAAACCTTCGAGAACGTGATTTCCTCAACAAACGTGATCCAGGAGACTTGGAGTGGGCGTCAAGAAACAATCGAGGAAGCCACGAGGCAGGGGGCGCGCCTACCCCCCTGGGCGCGCCCTCCACCCTTGTGGGCCCCTCGTTTCTCCACTGACGTACTTCTTCCTCCTATACATATCCAAGTACCCCCCAAACATCCAGGAGCACCACGAAAACCTAATTCCATCGCCGCAACCTTCTGTACCCGAGAGATCCCATCTTGGGGCCTTTTCTAGAGCTCCGCCGAAGGGGGCATTGACCACGGAGGGCCTCTACATCAACTCCATGGCCTCTCCAGTGATGTGTGAGTAGTTTACTTCAGACCTTCGGGTCCATAGTTATTAGCTAGATGGCTTCTTATCTCTCTTTGGATCTAAATACAAAGTTCTCCTCAATCTTCTTGGAGATCTATTCAATGTAATCTTCTTTTGCGGTGTGTTTGTCGAGATCCGATGAATTGTGGGTTTATGATCAAGTTTATCTATGAACAATATTTGAATCTTCTCTGAATTCTTTTATGTATGGTTGGTTTATATTTGCAAGTCTCTTCGAATTATCAGTTTGGTTTGGCCTACTAGATTGATCTTTCTTGCAATGGGAGAAGTGCTTAGCTTTGGGTTCAATCTTGCGGTGTACCCTTTCCCAGTGACAGCAGGGGAAGCAAGGCACGTATTGTATTGTTGCCATCGAGGATAAAAATATGGGGTTTATATCATATTGCATGAGTTTATCCCTCTACATCATGTCATCTTACTTAAAGCATTACTCTGTTCTTATGAACTTAATACTCTAGAAGCATGCTGGAGAGCGGTCGATGTGTGGAGTAATAGTAGTAGATGCAGAATCGTTTCGGTCTACTTGTCGCGGACGTGAATCGTGATGCCTATATACATGATCATACCTAGATATTCTCATAACTATGCTCAATTCTATCAATTGCTCGACACTAATTCGTTTACCCACCATAATACTTATGCTCTTGAGAGAAGCCACTAGTGAAACCTATGGCCCCCGGGTCTGTCTTCCATCATATTAATCTTCCAACACTTAGTTATTTCTATTGCCGTTTATTTTACTTTGCATCTTTATTTCTCTTTATCATAAAAATACCAAAAATATTATCTTATCATATCTATCAGATCTCACTCTCGTAAGTGACCGTGAAGGGATTGACAACCCCTTTATCGCGTTGGCTGCGAGGTTCTTATTTGTTTGTGTAGGTGCGTGGGACTCGAGCGTGATCTCCTACTGGATTGATACCTTGGTTCTCAAAAACTGAGGGAAATACTTACGCTGCTTTATTGCATCACCCTTTCCTCTTCAAGGGAAAACCAACGCAGTGCTCAAGAGGTAGCATACGCCAAGGGGGGGAGTCCAACTAGGATTCCCAATCCTAGTTGGATTCCCTTTCCTATTCCAAGAGGGGGAAGGAGGGAAGGATAGGGAGAGGGAAAGGGAAGACGGGGCCGCGCCCCTCACCCTAGTCCAATTGAGGCAGCCTGGGGGGCGCCACCTTGTGGCCTGCCCTCTCCTACTCCCTTATGGCCCATTAGGGCCCATGACTTCCCGGGGGGGTTCTGGTAACCCCCCCGGTTCCCCGATAAATATCTGAAACGTCCTGAAGCCTTTCCGGTGTCCGAATACCTTCGTCCAATATATCAATCTTTACCTCTCGAGACACCTCGTCATGTCCGTGATCTCATCCAGGACTCTGAACAAACTTCGGTCACCAAAACACATAACTAATAATACAAATCATCATCGAACGTTAAGCGTGCGGACCCTACGGGTTCGAGAACTATGTAGACATAACCGAGACACATCACCGGTCAATAACTAATAGTGGAACCTGGATGCTCATATTGGCTCCTACATATTCTACGAAGATCTTTATCGATCAAACCGCATAACAACATACGTTATTTCCTTTCTCATCGGTATGTTACTTCCCGAGATTCGATCGTTGGTATCATCATACCTAGTTAAATCTCGTTACCGGCAAGTCTCTTTACTCGTTTCATAATGCGTCATCCCGCAACTAACTCATTAGTCACATTGCTTGCAAGGCTTATAGTGATGTGCATTACCGAGAGGGCCTAGAGATACCTCTCCGATACATGGAGTGACAACTCCTAATCTTGATCTATGCCAACTCAACAGACACCTTTGTAGACACCTGTAGAGCATCTTTATAATCACCCAGTTACATTGTGACGTTTGATAGCACACAATGTGTTCCTCCGGTATTCGGGAGTTGCATAATCTCATAGTCAGAGGAATATGTATAAGTCATGAAGAAAGCAATAGCAATAAAACTAGGTGGTCATAATGCTAAGCTAACGGATGGGTCTTGTCCATCACATCATTCTCTAATGATGTGATCCCATTCATCAAATGACAACACATGTCTATGGTCAGGAAACTTAACCATCTTTGATTAACGTTCTAGTCAAGTAGAGGCATACTAGGGACACTCTGTTTCTCTATGTATTCACACATGTACTAAGTTTCCGGTTAATACAATTCTAGCATGATTAATAAACATTTATCATGATCTAAGGAAATATATATAACAACTTTATTATTGCCTCTAGGGCATATTTCCCTCAGTCTCCCACTTGCACTAGAGTCAATAATCTAGATTACATAGTAATGATTCTAACACCCATGGAGTCTTGGTGATGATCATGTTTTCCTCGTGAGAGAGGCTTAGCCAACGGATCTCCAATATTCAGATCCGTATGTATCTTGCAAATCTCTATGTCTCCCTCCTTGACTTGATCGCGGATGGAATAGAAGCGTCTCTTGATCTGTTTGGTTCTCTTGTGAAATCTGGATTCCTTTGCCAAGGCAATTGCTCCAGTATTGTCACAAAATATTTTCATTGGACCCGATGCACTAGGTATTACACCTAGATCAGATATGAACTCCTTCATCCAGACTCCTTCATTTGCTGCTTCCGAAGCAGCTATGTACTCTGCTTCACACGTAGATCCCGCCATGACGCTCTGCTTGGAACTGCACCAACTGACAGCTCCACCATTCAATATAAATACGTATCCGGTTTGTGACTTAGAGTCATCCGAATCAGTGTAAAAGTTTGTATCGACGTAACCATTTACGACAAGCTCTTTTTCACCTCCATAAATGATAAACATATCCTTAGTCCTTTTCAGGTATTTCAGGATGTTCTTGACCATTGTCCAGTGATCCACTCCTGGATTACTTTGGTACCTCCCTGCTAAACTTATAGCAAGGCACACATCAGCTCTGGTACACAGCATTGCATTCATGATAGAACCTATGGCTGAGGCATAGGGAATGACCTTCATTTTCTCTCTATCTTCTGCAGTGGTCGAGAAATTGAGTCTGACTCAACTTCACACCTTGTAACACAGGCAAGAACCCTTTCTTTGACTAATCCATTTTGAACTTCTTCAAAACTTTATTAAGGCATGTGCTTTGTGAAAGTCCAATTAAGCATCTTGATCTATCTCTATAGATCTTGATGCCCAATATATAAGCAGCTTCACCGAGGTCTTTCATTGAAAAATTCTTATTCAAGTATCCTTTTATGCTATCCAGAAATTCTGTATTATTTCCAATCAACAATATGTCATCCACATATAATATTAGAAATGCTACAGAGCTCCCACTCACTTTCTTGTAAATACAGGCTTCTCCAAAAGTATGTATAAAAATATATGCTTTGATCACACTATCAAAGCGTATATTCCAACTCCGAGAGGCTTGCACCAGTCCATAAATGGATCGTTGGAGCTTGCACACTTTGTTAGCACCTTTCAGATCGATAAAACCTTCTGGTTGCATCATTTACAACTCTTATTTAACATATCCATTAAGGAATGGAGTTTTGACATCCATTTGCCAAATTTCATAATCATAAAATGCGGCAATTGCTAACATGATTCTGACAGAATTAAGCATCAGTATGGGTGAGAATGTCTCATCGTAGTCAACTCCTTGAACTTGTCAAAAACCTTTCGCAACAAGTCGAGCTTTGTAGATAATAACATTACCGTCAACGTCAGTCTTCTTCTTGAAGATCCATTTATTCTCTATGGCTTGCCGATCATCGGGCAAGTCAACCAAAATCCACACTTTGTTCTCATACATGGACCCCATCTCAGATTTCATTGCTTCAAGCCATTTCACGGAATCTGGGCTCATCATGCTTCCTCATAGTTCATAGGTTCGTCATGGTCAAGTAACATGACCTCCAGAACTGGATTATCGTACCACTCTGGTGCGGACCGTATACTCTGGTTCACCTATGAGGTTTGGTAGTAACTTGATCTGAAGTTTCATGATCATCATCATTAGCTTCCTCATTGATTGGTGTAGGAATCACTGGAACTGATTTCTGTGATGAACTACTTTCCAATTCAGGAGAAGGTACAATTACCTCATCAAGTTCTACTTTCCTCCCACTCACCTTTTTCGAGAGAAACTCCTTCTCTAGAAAGTATCCATTCTTAGCTATGAATATCTTGACTTTGGATCTGTGATAGAAGGTGTACCCAACAGTCTCTTTTGGGTATCCTATGAAGACACATTTATCTGATTTGGGTTCGAGCTTAGCAGGTTGAAGCTTTTTCACATAAGCATCGCAGCCCCAAACTTTAAGAAACGACAGCTTCGGTTTCTTGCCAAACCACAGTTCATATGGTGTCATCTCAACAGATTTAGATGGTGCCCTATTTAACGTGAATGCAACCGTCTCTAAAGGATAATCCCAAAATGATAGCGGTAAATCATTAAGAGACATCATAGATTGCACCATATCTAATAAAGTGCGGCTACGATGTTCGGACACACCATTACGCTGTGGTGTTCCAGGTGGCATGAGTTGTGAGACTATTCCACGTTGTTTCAAATGAAGACCAAACTCATAACTCAAATATTCACCTCCATGATCAGATCCTAGAAACTTTATTTTCTTGTTTCGATGATTTTCCACTTCACTCTGAAATTCTTTGAACTTTTCAAATGTTTCAGACTTATGTTTCATCAAAGTAGATATACCCATATCTACTCAAATCTGTGAAGGTCAAAAAATAACGATACCCGCCGTGAGCCTCAACACTCATTGGACCACATACATTAGTATGTATTATTTCCAATAAGTCAGTTGCTCGCTCCGTTGTTCCGGAGAACAGAGTCTTAGTCATCTTGCCCATGAGGCATGGTTCTGAAAGTGCTAGTTATCGACTACAGGGGGTGAATAGGAAATTTTTATGAAAGTCTTCAAAAACATGAGGTCTTTGAAGACAAACAATAGAAATGAACCTATTGATATGCAGCGGAAGTTAGACTACACTAGACAAGCCATGGTCAAGATTGCAATGAAGTGAAAGCACGAAGACTATGAACAACTAGGTAGTAACGATCAGGATGGAAGACAATATGAAGCCAAACAGTAAACAGCCTTCACTCAGTGAAGTCAATCAGATCATACAGGCAAATAATGACTTCATGAAGACAAACTGTAAAGTAAAGGAAAGTGAAGGATAGAACTAGTTGCTTGGTGAAGAGAGGGATTTGGTAGACCAGTTCCAGTTGCTGTGAAACTGTACGTCTGGTTAGGGAGGCTGAGATTCAACTCAGAAGACCGCGTCTTCACCTTATTCCCCTTGAGCTAAGGACACCCAATCCTCGCCCAATCACTCTAGTAAGTCTTCAAGGTAGACTTCCAAACCTTCACAGACTTCGTTCACCGGCAATCCACAATGACTCTTGGATGCTCCAAACGCGACGCCTAACCAGCTGGAGGATTCACAGTCCTCAAGTGTAACAAGTCTTCAGGTCATGCAGACAGAAAGACTTCAGTGATGCCTAACACTCTTTGGCTCTAGGTGTTTAGGGCTTTGTCCTCGCAAGGATCTCTCTCTCAAATGCTTCGGAGGTGGGTTGCTCTCAAACGACAAAGGCTGTGCACTAACTCTGAGCAGCCACCAACTTATGGTGTAGGGGTGGGCTATTTATAGCCAGGAGGCAACCCAACCTGATTTGTCTGAAATGATCCTAGGTCACTAAGGAACTGACACCTGTCCAACGGTCAGATTTCAAACACACACGGCAGCTTGACTTGGGCAACAAGTAAAGCTGACTCATCCAGCTCTGGATAAGATTTGCTCTCATTGTCTTCGCTCGAAGACATAGGATTTGGTTGAGCATCACATCAGTCACTCTGAATTTGTTCACTTGGATCCCACTTAACAGTACGGTGGTTCCTATGACTCAACAGAGAATAAACGAAAACTACGAAACAACTATGTCTTCGAACTCCACTGTCTTCACGTGAATGTCTTCTCATGTCATAATCCTCACTATGAATATCTTCACAGACCACCATTATCTTCAATGTCTTCACACATTTTTAGGGGTCATCTCTGGTAGGTAAACAGAATCAATATGGGACTACTACCCATGCTATCCTACAATTCTCACAAACACATTAGTCCCTCAACCAAGTTTGTCGTCAATACTCCAAAACCAACTAGGGGTGGCACTAGATGGACTTACAATCTCCTCCTTTTTGGTTATTGATGACAAACTGGTTGAAGTTTTCAACAGGGATAAAAGTATGTGAAAGTTAAGGATTAAGGGATTGTCTTCATAAGTAACAAAAGGTTCCCCCTGAAGATGTGCATATAAGTAATTTGCTTTTGAATGCAAATGCACATGGCTGGTTTTACTTTATGGAGATCCTCTTCAACTTATGAAGACAATTCATCATGCATATAAAGAGATAACGAAGATAATGACATGCATAATGAAAAATGGATGTCTGCGGAATGACTTCATACGGAATTTATCATCGCATCACAAGGTAGCAGAAAAAGTAGCAGACGACCATCGATTTTAAGTCTTACAACTCAAAGAACCAAATGTTTCAAAAGACGAGAGTTATAAAGACTTAGCAAAAATAATGCAACCACCCATAAGGACCCGCTTGAAGACTATCAACTCATAAGCTTCTCCCCCTTTTGTCAATAATGACCAAAAAGGTTTGAAGACATAGAGTATCTACTCGTTCCCATCAAGAGTGGATGATGGAGCAGGGTCGACGTTGGAGTTAGGTGGTGTAGACGGGCCTGATGCGGTGTCGAGATGCGGTGCAGCCATGGTTGGTGAAGTGGTGTCGTCTTATTCATTGACGACTCTCGCAACAACAGTTGCAACCGAAGAGGAATAGTTAGATTCTTCAATAGACGGAGTGCGACGCCAACTTGCATTCTTAGGAGGCCTGGAGTCAAACTTGAAGCTCTCGGTGAAGCCATCTTCACGAAGATCATCTTCAGATCAGAGCATTGTGAGGCTCTTCCAAGACCGCCTACATGCTTCATGTGCAACAAACGAGTTCTTGGTGGCCAAGTTTTGAATGCGATTGACATCCACCAAGATACTCTGCATCTGACGCTTTAGCCAGTCATGATGCTTATCCTTCTTCTGATGCAAGGCCACAATAAGCTCTCGGTCATTGAGTACACGAGAACGCTTTCGAGGCCTCTGGGCAATCATACTTGCAGTGGCTTCGGTGTTGGCACGATGTGGCACTCTCATATTTCCAGCCAGAGGATAAGCGGGGGTTGCAGCATTGGGGACGAGAATTCCTTCAATTGGCCGCGAGAAACTTTCATGTTCAGCATTGTGAAGATGGAGTGGCTCCTGGGCAGGCTTAGGGTAGATGGCTTCAACTGACATATCAACCTCAGTTAGAAAAATGACATGTTGCGTGCTGAGGGATGATAGTCAATGGTACAGTGGAGCTTAATCAAGCACATCACCCAATGAGCATAGAACTTCAGGCCAAACAGATCAATCCCAGAAGCAGCAAGTTGTCTGATGAAGAAATCTTGGGTGTTGAATCTAATGCCATTGATGATATAGAATACCAAAGTCTTCATGGCTCCTTCAAGTTTAGCTTCATAAGAGTGTCCCTTTATCGGCCATAGAGTATGCCTCAGAATGTGGTATACTGTGCGTGGCAAGTACTCGAGGTCCTTCACGAAGAATTCCTTTGGGTATTCAACATCTTGAGGCAATGGCTTCATCATACCGAGCATCTGACTCATATTTGGTTCGGGCCTTTGAAAGATACTCTGGAGTTCATCTCGATGACACTGACAACCAGGCTCGTATAAGTTACCTGGAGTGGGCAGGTAAGTAAGCTCGATAATGTCTTGAGCTTTGGCTTCGTGATGTACATCACCTGACATCCACTCAAGGACCCAAGTCTTCGGATCCCTGTTGTAGCCGCGAATATGAAGTGTGGCATAGAACTGCAGCAGAAGCTCTTCATTCCAGTGCCCTTTGTCTATCACAAATGGCAGAAGACCAACATCCCTAAAGCAATCAAGAGCTTCTTCAAGACAGGGTAGCCCAGGAATAGCTGCACAATCCAGACACATGTCTGGAAAGATTTGCTCTTGACTGTACAGAATGCAGGAGTAGTATCTTCGCTGCTGATGGCTCCAAAATCGATCGGATGAGATCTTTGGCTGCGTGTAGGGATACTTGGCACTGTCAAAGAAGGTGTTATGTGCTCTGAAGCTGTGCACGTTAAAAGAACCCGGTGTAGTTGCAGCACCTGGAAGCCTTGGCAGCCGTGGCTTGGGCTTCTGAACTTGAGGCCTTTGGTCCACATGATAGTCATACTGTGGTCTAGGAGAAGTGGGAGGAACCATAATAGGCCATTTTACTATGACAAGTTGTCCACGATCAAAGGCCTGTTCCATGGTGTGAGGCCTTGGAGGTGGAACGGTGACTTCAGCATCCACATTAGCTTCAGGCTCCACATTGTCTTCAGCCATGACTGTGTCATTGGCTTCAGTGGCGTTGTTTGTGGCAGGCTCGGTGTTTTCAACCTCCGTCTATTCAAGAACTGGAGGGTCTGGCACAATCACATCCTCCTCGAGGATGACTTGATCAGTAGCTGGGGGTGTGGAAACTCTTTCTTCTTCCCTTTCTTCTTCATTATCTTTATCGGCTGATGCAGCCGGAATGTCTTCAGCAACTTTAGCTTCAGACTCAGAGGCATTCATAGTAGGGGTGGCTTCAGGAAATACTTGACGTGCAACTGAGCTTTGGTGCACTTCCCCTTCCGGAATGCTTGACATGGTAACCTGTGGCCTGGGGCCTTTGCGAAGCCGGCGATATGTGGGCGACGCCTTTGGTAAGGGGGTGGTCTGAACCATGTAGCAGTTGTCGTCAAGTACCAGAGTGGTGACTTGAGGAGTTGGTGTTCTTGGTGTCTCATCATGTACTGGGGTGTCTTGCTGAGGGCGCTCGGCCCATGAGTCATCCTGAGCAATTGGCGTCAAAGGACAACCAATGCTGATAAGTTCACTTTTCGTAAGAACAGGCGATGATACCGACTGGGGCTGGAGCTGAGGAAGGACTACATCATCATCAACATTGTCTTCACGACCAATGTCTTCAGTTGCGTTGGGGTCAGCAGCTGGAACTTCTTCCCTTGCATGAGCCTCTGTGGAAGCATGCTCATGGATCACAAGACGACTGCTATCTCTTGAGCACTGTGTTGGTTTTCCCTTGAAGAGGAAAGGGCGATGCAGCAAAGTAGCGTAAGTATTTCCCTCAGTTTTTGAGAACCAAGGTATCAATCCAGTAGGATACTACATGCAAGTCCCTCGTACCTACACAAACAAATAAGAAGCTCGCAACCAACGCGATAAAAGGGTTGTCAATCCCTTCATGATCACTTACGAGAGTGAGATCTGATAGAGATAATAATAATAAGATAAATGTTGGAAAAAATTATATGATAAAAGATAGACCCGGAGGCCATAGGTTTCACTAGTGGCTTCTCTCAAGATAGCATAAGTATTACGATGGGTGAACAAATTAATGTCGAGCAATTGATAGAAAAGTGCATAATTATGAGAATATCTAGGCATCATCATGTATATAGGCATCACGTCCGCAACAAGTAGACCGAAACTATTCAACATCTACTACTATTACTCCACACATCGACCGCTATCGAGCATGCATCTAGAGTATTAAGTTCATAAGAATGGAGTAATGCATTAGGCAAGATGACATGATGTAGAGGGATAAACTCAAGCAATATGATATAAACCCCATCTTTTTATCCTCGATGGCAACAATACAATACGTGCCTTGCTGCCCCTGCTGTCACTGGGAAAGGACACCGCAAGATTGAACCCAAAGCTAAGCACTTCTCTCATTGCATGAAAGATCAATCTAGTAGGCCAAACCAAACTGATAATTTGAAGAGACTTGCAAAGATAACCAATCATACATAAAAGATTTCAGAGAAGAATCAAATATTGTTCATAGATAAACTTGATCATAAACCCACAATTCATCGGATCTCGACAAACACACCACAAAAAGAGTTACATCAAATAGATCTCCAAGAAGATTGAGGAGAACATTGTATTGAGATCCAAAGAGAGAGAAGAAGCCATCTAGCTCATAACTATGGACCCGAAGGTCTGAGGTAAACTACTCACGAATCATTGGAGGGGTCATGGAGTTGATGTAGAGGCCCTCCGTGATTGATTCCCCCTCCGACAGAGCTCCGGAAAAGGCCCCAAGATGGGATCTCTTGGGTACAGAAGGTTGCGGCAGTAGAAATAGGGTTTCGTGGTGCTCCTGGATGTTTTCGGGGTATATGAATATATATAGGAGGAAGAAGTAGGTCGGTGGAGCCACGAGGGGCCCACAAGGGGGAGGGCGCACCTAGGGGGTAGGCGCACCCCGCTGCCTTGTGGCCTCCTCGTTGGTTGCTTGACGTCCACTCCAAGTTCCCTGGATCACATTTGTTCCAAAAATAACTCTCCTGAAGGTTTTATTCCGTTTGATATTCCTTTTCTACGAAACATTGAAATGGGCAAAAAATAGCAATTTGCACTGGGCCTTGGGTTGGTAGGTTAGTCCCAAAAATAATATAAAAGTGTATAAATAATCCCATTAACATCCAAAACAGATAATATAATAGCATGGAACAATAAAAAATTATAGATAAGTTGGAGACGTATCAAGCATCCCCAAGCTTAATTCCTGCTCATCGTCGAGTAGGCAAATGATAAAAACAGAATTTTTGATGTGGAATGATACCTATCATAATTCTCAATGTAATTTTCTTTATTATGGCATGAATATTCATATCCGAAATATTCAAGACAAAAGTTTAATATTGACATAAAAATAATAATACTTCAAGCATACTAACTAAGCAATCATGTCTTCTCAAAATAACATGGCAAAAGAAAGTGCATCCCTACAAAATCATATAGCTTGGTCGTGCTTCATTTTTGTCACACAAGAATGTTCTCATCCTGCACAACCCCGATGACAAGCCAAGCAATTGTTTCATACTTTAGTAATCTCAAACTTTTTTCAACTTTCACGCAATACATGAGCGTGAGCCATGGATATAGCACTATGGGTGGAATAGAATAATGATAGGGGGTTATGTGGAGAAGACAAAAAAAGAGAAAGTCTCACATCGACGAGGCTAATCAACGGGCTAGGGAGATGCCCATCAATTGATGTCAATGCAAGGAGTAGGGATTGCCATGAAACGGATGCACTAGAGCTATAAATGTTTGAAAGCTCAACAAAAGAAACTAAGTGGGTGTGCATCCAACTTGCTTGCTCACGAAGACCTAGGGCATTTGAGGAAGACCATTGTCGGAATATACAAGCCAAGTTCTATAATGAAAAATTCCCACTAGTATATGAAAGTGACAAAACAAGAGACTCTCTATCATAAAGATCATGGTGCTATTTTGAAGCACAAGTGTAGAAAAAGGATAGTAGCATTGCCCCTTTTTATTTCTTTTCTCTTTTTTTCTTTTTTTGGGCCTTTTTTATTTGGCCTTTCTCTTTTCTATTTGGGTCAATGCTCGATTAATGATGATCATCACACTTCTATCTATTTACAACTCGATACTAGAACAAAATAAGACTCTATATGAATGCCTCCGGCGGTGTACCGGAAGGGCAATGAATCAAGAGTGACATGTATGGAAAATTATACATGGTGGCTTTCCCACAAATACGGTGTCAACTACATGATCATGCAAAGCAATATGACAATGATGAAGCATGTCATAAATGAAACGGTGGAACGTTGCATGGCAATATATCTCGGAATGGCTATGGAAATGCCATGATAGGTAGGTATGGTGGCTGTTTTGAGGAAGATATAAGGAGGTTTATGTGTGATAGAGAGTATTATATCACGGGGTTTGGATGCATCGGTGAAGTTTGCACCAACTCTCAAGGTGAGAAAGGGCAATGCACGGTACCGAAGAGGCTAGCAATGATGGAAGGGTGAGAGTGCGTATAATCCATGGACTCAACATTAGTCATAAAAAACTCACATACTTATTGCAAAAATCTACAAGTCATCAAAAACCAAGCACTACGCGCATGCTTCTAGGGGGATAGATTGGTAGGAAAAGACCATCGCTCGTCCCCGACCGCCACTCATAAGGAAGACAATCTAAGAACACCTCATGTTTGAAATTTGTTACACAACGGTTACCATATGTGCATGCTACGGGAATTGCAAAATTCAACACAAGTATTTCTCAAATTCAAAATTACTCAACTAGCACACTCTAATATCACCACCTTTATAGCTCAAAACAATTATCAAGTATCAAACTTCTCATAGTATTCAATGCACTTTCTATGATAGTTTTTGTTATACCCATCTTGGATGCCTATCATATTAGGACTAGTTTCATAACGAAAGAAAATTACCATGATGTTCTAAAGGACACTCAAAATAATATAAGTGAAGCATGAGAGATCAATAATTTCTATAAAATAAAACCACCATTGTGCTCTAAAAGATATAAGTGAAGCACTAGAGCAAAATTATCTAGCTCAAAAGATATAAGTGAAGCACATAAAGTATTCTAATAAATTTCAATTCATATGTGTCTCTCCAAAAAGGTGTGTACATCAAGGATGATTGTGGTAATCTAAAAAGCAAAGACTCAAATCATACAAGACGCTCCAAGCAAAACACATATCATGCGGTGAATAAAAATATAGCCTCAAGTAAAGTTACCGATAGAAGAAGACGAAAGAGGGGATGCCTTCCGGGGCATCCCCAAGCTTAGGCTTTTGGTTGTACTTTTATTTTACCTTGGGGTGCCATGGGCATCCCCAAGCTTAGGCTCTTGCCACTCCTTGTTCCATAATCCATCAAATCTTTACCCAAAACTTGAAAACTTCACAACACAAAACTTAAACAGAAAATCTCATGAGCTCCGTTAGTAAAAGAAAACAAACCACCACTTATGGTACTGTAATGAACTCATTATTTATTTATATTGCTGTTAAACCTACTTTATTCCAACTTCTCTATTGTTCATAACCTCCGATACTAGCCATAGATTCATCAAAATAAGCAAACAACACACGAAAAACAGAATCTGTCAAAAACAGAACAGACTGTAGTAATCTATAGGTTTCGAATACTTATGTAACCCCAAAAATTCTAAAATAAATTGCTGGACGTGAGGCATTTATCTATTAATTATCTTCAAAAATAATCAACTTAATTGCACTCTCCAGTAAAAAATGGCAGCAAATCTCGTGAGCACTAAAGTTTCTGTTTTTTACAGCAAGATCGCAAAGACTTTCCCCAAGTCTTACCAAAGGTTATACTTGGCACAAACACTAATTAAAAGCATAAAACCACATATAAAAATAGGCTAGATTAATTATATATTAATAAACAGAACCAAAAAGTAAGTAACAAAAATAAAATTGGGTTGCCGCCCAACAAGCGCTATCGTTTAATGCCCCTAGCTAGGCATAAAAGCAAGAATAGATCTTTGGTATGCAATTCTTCAATGGAACATTTACAACCCTTTGTAGTTTCCTTCTTTTTATTAATGATCAAACTCCTAGGCAAGAAATCAAGAAATTCATTTGTAGCAAAAGGTTCCCTAATTATATTGAAGAAGTTGGGGTGAACACTTATTGATTTGAGATCCGCATTTTCCTTACTAGAAGTTTCACCCTTATTTTTAGGAACATACATTAATTTAGAAATCTTGGTGGTAGGAGGATTTGGGGTATTTTTAACAGATGAAAAGGCAGACCCTAAATTAGTAATGATATCCTCAAGTCTACCAATTCTCGTGGAAACTTGATCTATTCTTTCGTTAACTATAGGTTCTTTTTCTTTAAAAAAATCAGAGTAACCCCCACCTTAGATCCAAATTGAGTGATTTGGTTGTGGATCTTTTTATCCAAATTTTCAATCAACTCTACATAGGCAACTTTATTTTCAATAATTTCAAGCCTTTGCATCACATGTTGCAAAGTTAAAACAGTTCCATTAACCAAAAGAGGTGGTGGGCCAAACAAATCTATCATAGCATTATAAGAATCAAAAGTATGGCTACCCAAGAAATTCCCTCTGGTAATGGTATCAAGAATATATCTATTTCAAGGAGTGATGCCTACATAAAAATTGTGAAGAAGAACGGAAGTGGATTGCTTGCTAGTAGATCTATTCTGAGCATTGCAAATTCTATGCCAAGCATCTTTTAGATTTTCTCCCTCCCTTTGTTTAAAATTAAGAACTTCATGATCGGGAGTACTAACAATGATAGAAGGACTAGCCATGATGACACACGGCGACACAATAAGCAAGCGAAAATGAGACGAACTAGAAAAGAGAAGGGGAACAGAAAAAGAGGGCGAATAAAACGACAAGGGTGAAGTGAGGGAGAGGAAAACGAGAAGCAAATGGCAAATAATGTAATGCGAGGGATAAGAGTTTGTGATGGGTACTTGGTATGTCTTGACTTGTGCGTAGATCTCCCCAGCAACGGCGCCAGAAATCCTTCTGGCTACCTCTTGAGCACTGCGTTGGTTTTCCCTTGAAGAGGAAAGGGCGATGCAGCAAAGTAGCGTAAGTATGTCCCATAGTTTTTTCAGAACCAAGGTATCAATCCAGTAGGAGACTACACGCAAGTCCCTCGTACCTACACAAACAAATAAGAACCTCGCAACCAACGCGATAAAGGGGTTGTCAATCCCTTCACGGTCACTTACGAGAGTGAGATCTGATAGAGATAATAATAATAAGATAAATATTGGAAACTCATATGATAAAAGATAGACCCGGAGGCCATAGGTTTTTTCCTTGTTTTAGAGTATCGCAGAAGGGGAAAATCAAATGGAGTCCAATTGACCTGAAACTTCACGGAACTTATTTTTGGACCAGAAGAAGCCCACGGAGTATCAGAGTTGGACCAGGAGAGTCCCGGGCTGCCCAAAAGGGTGGGGGCGCGCCCACCCCCCTGGGCGCACCCCCTGTCTGATGGACAGCCCGGAGGTCCACCGACGTACTTCTTCCTCCCATATATACCCATATACCCTAAAAACTTCGGAGGGCAGAATAGATCGGGAGTTCCGCCGCCAGAAGCCTCCGTAGCCACCGAAAACCAATCTAGACCCATTTCGGCACCCTGTCGGAGGGGGAAATCCCTCTCCGGTGGCCATCTTCATCATCTCGGTGCTCTCCATGACGAGGAGGGAGTATTTCTCCCTCGGGGCTGAGGGTATGTATCAGTAGCTATGTGTTTGATCTCTCTCTCTCTCTCTTGTGTTCTTGAGGAGATACGATCTTGATGTATCGCGAGCTTTGCTATTATAGTTGGATGTTATGATGTTTCCCCCCTCTACTCTCTTGTAATCGATTGAGTTTTCCCTTTGAAGTTATCTTATCGGATTGAGTCTTTAAGGATTTGAGAACACTTGATGTATGTCTTGCACGTGCTTATCTGTGGTGACAATGGGATATCATGTGATCCACTTGATGTATGTTTTGTTGATCAACTTGCGAGTTCCGTGACCTCGTGAACTTATGCATAGGGGTTGGCACACATTTTTGTCTTGACTCTCGGATAGAAACTTTGGGGCACTCTTTGAAGTTCTTTGTGTTGGCTGAATAGATGAATCTGAGATTTTGTGATGCATGTCGTATAATCATACCCATGTATACTTGAGGTGACATTGGAGTATCTAGGTGCCATTAGGGTTTTGGTTGATTTGTGTCTTAAGGTTTTATTCTAGTATGAACTCTATGATAGATCGAACGGAAAGAATAGCTTCATGTTATTTTACTACGGACTCTTGAATAGATCGATCAGAAAGGATAACTTTGAGGTGGTTTCGTACCCTACCATAATCTCTTCGTTTGTTCTCCGCTATTAGTGACTTTGGAGTGACTCTTTGTTGCATGTTGAGGGATAGTTATACGATCCAATTATGTTGTTATTGTTGAGAGAACTTGCACTAGTGAAAGAATGAACCCTAGGCCTTGTTTCCTAGCATTGCAATACCGTTTGTGCTCACTTTTATCATTAGTTACCTTGCTGTTTTTATATTTTCAGATTACAAAAATCATTATCTACTATCCATATTGCACCTGTATCACCATCTCTTCGCCGAACTAGTGCACCTATACAATTTACCATTGTATTGGGTGTGTTGGGGACACAAGAGACTCTTTGTTATTTGGTTGTGGGGTTGCTTGTGAGAGACCATCTTCATCCTATGCCTCCCACGAATTGATAAACCTTAGGTCATCCACTTGAGGGAAATATGCTACTATCCTACAAACCTCTGCACTTGGAGGCCCAATAATGCCTACAAGAAGAAGGTTGTGTAGTAGACATCAAGCTCTTTTCTGGCGCCGTTGCCGGGGATGTGAGTGCTTGAAGGTATATCTTTAGATCTTGCAATCGAGTTTTTTAGTTTCTTGTTTTATCACTAGTTTAGTTTGTAAAAGAAAATTACAAAAAAATGGAATTAAGTTTGCCTCATACGCTTCATCTTTTTAATATCTTTCGTGAGTATGATGGAAAGGAAAATTGTGCCAAAGTGTTAGAGGTAGATTGCATTAAAATGTTTGGCACTAAATCTTTGAATGATGAGCATGCTTTCAATGTTATTAGTATGAACTCCTTGAATATCCATAGTACTAATGATCATTGCACTAATTATGAAGAAAATGTCTCCTATAAACATGTCAATTATTGTGTAGTGCATTGGGTTTGCAAGTACACACCAAATAGGGAAGATAGATATTGCAAGAGGCATAAGCATTTAGAAACTAAATTGTTGCAAGAAAGGCTAGATATTTGTGCTGAAAATTTAAATTTTCTTAGCCGTACCTGTGAACTTTGCAATGAACATGATCATTTCAGTACCCAATGCAAATTGTTTCATGATCATGTCGTGTCCAAAAATTGTGATGACTTGATTTCTCTTGCACATCATAGTGAACTTAGTTTGCTCTTGGTTTATGAAGAAATGAAACGTATAACTAAGGTTGTTCCAGAATTTTCCCTTTGTAGAGTTCTTAATTTTGATCTAGAAGAAATTTATATGTATTGTGCGGTGAATTGCATTGAAAATCCTTATATTGCCAATTACATAAAGAAAAGAAAACAAATAGAGGATGAAGAGAATACTAATGAAAGGGAAGAGACTTCCCAATATTCTCCTATTATTTCTTATGATGAATCAGGTAACAAGGAGGAGCCTTGTATTCAACCAACCTCATTAATAAGGAGCTCCAAAAAGAGAACAAACGGTGTCGGTGCACAAAAAGAGGGGTACATTTTTTGTACCCCTATAACTGTGCACGGGCAGTCTGAGCCACGGATACCACCACACCAAGCAAGGCAAGGGAGGTGAGCCAGGGTAAGACCGAAGCTCAAGAGAACTAGAATGATGCCAAGGCCAAGACCACGAAGAGCAAAGGGGACGAAGCGGACTCCCCCGGCAAGATCCTTGCCGGGAGACAGTTCTAGCAGCCCCGGCAAGACCCTTGCCGCGGCGACTCGTCCCGTGCCTACGGAGCAAACCACCCTTGAGTCCACTGCCCCCAAAGGGCAAGGATTCGAGAGACATCCCCGTGGCGGCATGCAGATCTTTGTGAAGACATTCAAGATCAGATACTTACTAAGGAGACGACAACCCTTGGCGGGATCCCAGCCGAGGAAGACCACAAGGCCCCCGGCAAGCGCCTTGCTGGGGATGACAGCAGGCGCCTCAGCAAGACCCTTGTCGGGGCCCCGGCAAGGCCCTTACCGAGGACACCCACAGGGCCACCATCAGGCACACGCCGACTAAACCTCCACCACCGCTTGCATGCAGCTGCCGACCCAACCAGTTGGGCAGGCACCTGCGTGGTGGCATGCAGATCTTCGTGAAGACCCACCACTGCGCCACCTCAGCTGCCTGCCTACCTACGTGGCATCGTAGGCATCGCTGGCCAGGGCGCGTGTCGACACAAGAAGGAGCGGCGACGGACGAGACATGTTTCTCCCCCGTCCCCGATAAAGCAAGGACACCTAAGCAAGACGCATTAAAGGTGCCTTGTCATGTGATGCGAGGGATAACCTCGCAGCACTGTACCCTTTCCACCTTCTGTGTGCCACTGTGGCAACCCCTTTTTTCTACAAAAGGAGGCCCGAGGCGACCAGAGGAAGGATTCGGCTTTTTGGAGCTCCTCACGCCCCATAGCTAGCTCAACAACATAGGTATACAATCCACCAAAGCAGCAGTAGGGTTTTACGCATCCTCGCGGCCCGAACCTGGATAAACGAACCGTGTGCTATCTGTTTGATCCGCTCTTCTCACGACCCCGCACCCCGCTAACCACAGTAGGGATCCTTGTGATCCCATAGGTGTCGTTCCCACCGACATCTCTGGCGCGCCAGGTAGGGGGCGCAGTTGTGAGAGTCGGTTTTAGTAGTTAGTTCGGCGCTTCTTCATCATCATGGCGCCCAAGAAGAAGACGACGGTGGCGGTTGGCCAGTCGGAAGCCGGACAGCCCGTCCCGACGCGGACGAGCAGCGGACCGGTCGCAGAAAGGACCCGGGGCACTGCTCGCGAACACCAACACCATCCCAGCAGCCGGTGTTTGGGAGGCGGCGATGTTTGTGCGCCTGGTAACTGGCCACACATTGCCAAATCCAAAGGCGGAGCCAAGCCCTTCGTGGGTGGAGCGGGGCCTTCTAGGGTCATCGCCGCCCCTCCCGGAGGCGATGCAAGGGCCTCCAAGACTCCCTCGCTGGCGCCAACAGCGCACTCCTCCCAGGCAGCGCGCGAAGAACAGCGTAATCACGCCGAAGATCCCGGGCGTCGCCGTGGGAAGAGCCCCGAGCGCCACTCCCAGGACGTACAAGACCTGCCCACTCGCCGAGGCACTGGTGAAAACAGCATGCGACCACGGGGTCGTGATAGATCTCCTTCTGACATGGTCAGAAGTCGAAGCGCGTCACGATCCGTGCAGGTTTCGCTGCCACCGACGCCAGCAGAGGCCCTGGCGCGCGCGCAGTTGCTCCTCGACTTTCCTCCCACTATGGGGAAACTCGACGAATGGAGTCCCGCGGACCAGTGGAGGAAAAGCCGGCGGCGCCGCGACCATGGTGCATTCACCTCTTCCCCATCCGGTACCACGGACGCCGGCTCGTCGCGACATCGTGGGTGACGACATCTCCATAGCATCGTCCGACCCGCAGACCCACTGTGACCAGCACCAATTTCTTCGGGAACGAGCCCATGAAGACGCTCGAACCACTATCAAGCGCCGGCGCGGAGCGCACCACCAGTCAGACAAGCGAGCAGGGCCTACTGTGAACCACCCGGCCCCAGAGAGCCCCGGAGGCCTACCTTACGAGGTAGGCTGTCTGGCTTTTACCCGTGAGTTGCGGCAGTTCCAGTGGCCCACTCACCGCACCTTCAAACCTGACGTTGGCGAAAAGTACAACGGCAAGACTCACCCGTCTGAGTTCCTCAGCATCTACACCATCGTGATGCAAGCCGCCGGAGCCCGCGACGATAAGATGCTTGCGAATTACTTTCCATTGGCTCTTAAACCCAACGCCATGTCGTGGTTGATGCACTTGCCGGTAGACTCTATTTCCTCCTGGTCGGATTTGTGCCATGAGTTTGTGGGCGCCTTTACTGGAGGTCACCAAGCCCATGGCAAAGCAAGCGACATGCATGTCATTCCCCAGAAGGGAGGCGAGAGTCTGCGCAAGTATATACAGAGGTTCAGCCGGGTACAGTACAATATCACTGATGTTCACCCTGCCGCCATCATCAGCGCGTTCCATCAGAACGTGCATAAACGGAAGATGCGTGAAGAACTGGCAATGAACAAGGTGAAAGATGTGGCAGAACTCTATGTTCTTGCTGACAGATGTGCCCGAGCTAAAGAGGGAAGGAAGTACCCCGGCGAAGATGCCGGCGTGGAAACCGACTCCTCGGATGAGGATACTGCCGCCCCGGCGAAGAAAGGTCGGCGCCGCAACAGGAAGCGCAAAGGTAAAGCTGTGCTTGCCGTCGAGGGATCTGACGACGCCGGCTCCGCCAAGAAAACCAAGGCAGATGACCCCGGCAAGGAAATTGCCGGATGTGTCGCCTGCCGGGCCTTGGCGGCTGCTGAGAAGCCAGGAAACTCCAACAAGCAATACTGCAAGATCCATCGCACCAAAGGCCATGATCTCCAGAACTGCCTACAGGTTGAGCTCCTTGCTGAGAAGCAGAGGGCTGAATTTGAGAGGCGGGACGTGGAGAAAGGCCAGGACAGTGCTGAGGGGTCCGGCAAGAAGTGTGATGGCCAGGCGGGCCGTCGCGGCAAAGATAAACAGCAGGAGAGGCCTGCCCGGGGCCGTGACAAAAAGCCAGAAGACGATGATCATGAAGAGGACGATGAGTCTGGTGACCAAGAATTTCAGAAAGCTACAGAGGCCATGTGCGTCGATGGCGGCGCCTCGCTGCATACCTCTCACCGCCAGCTTAAACAGTGGGTGCGTGAGATTACAGCGGAGGAACCGTCGTTTGATGCCCAAAGGCCGCTGAAGTGGTCCAGCACACCTATCATTTTTGACACTGAGGATCACCCTGATCGCACTACTGCGGTCGGGTGCTTGCCATTGTTGGTTTCACCAACAATACGCAACCTCAAGGTGACAAAGATGCTAGTTGATGGCGGGGCTGGTCTGAACTTAATCTCGCCTGCCGTGATCAAGAAATTGCATATTCCTGATGAGGACCTCGAAGAGACGGGCACGTTTCAGGGGGTCAACCCAGGAAGAAGTCAACAAAAGGGAAAGGTCACGTTGCCCGTGACTTTTGGGAGTGATCTGAACTACAGGACAGAAAGGATTGTGTTCGGCGTTGCCAAGATCCCCTTGCCTTACAACAGGATCCTTGGCCGCCCAGCGCTGGCCAAGTTCATGGCGGCGTCACATTACGCCTACAACACCCTGAAGATGCCGGGGCCTGTGACGATCATCACCGTCCCATCAGACAAGAAGGATGCGCTAATTTGCGCTGACCAACTTTACCAACAAGCAGTTGCAGCAGCCGCCACTGCTAAGGCGCTTGCTCCTGCCGCTGGAGCCCCAGGAAGGCAAAAGAAGAAGACCGGTGAGACCTCAGGCACCCGCTCCGGCAAGCGCACCTCTTCGGAGTGTAGCGCTCCCGTCGAGAACGTGCCAGAGAGCTCCGCCGACAGAAACAAGAAGTCCAGGGCCACACCGCCGGGAACCAAGAAGGTTTCTGTCAAGGAGTACGGCACGGGAGGAGCTTTTACCATAAGCTCCACCCTTGACGACAAATAGGAAGACGCGCTTGTTACCTTCCTGCGGGCGAATGTCGATGTGTTTGCATGGCAAGCATCCGACATCCCCGGCGTTCCCAGGGAGGTGATTGAGCACCACCTTGCTGTCTGTCCTCATGCGCGGCCCGTCAAGCAGAAGGTCAGAAAGCAAGCTTTGGAACGACAAGAGTTCATCACAGAGGAGATCTGGAAACTGGAAGCAGCAGGTTTGGTAAGAGGAGTGCTCCATCCAAGGTGGTTGGCCAATCCGGTGGTAGTGCGCAAGGCAAATGGGAAGTGGAGGCTGTGTATTGATTACACAGATATTAATAAGGCTTGTCCCAAATACCCCTTCCCGTTGCCGCGCATGGACCAGATTGTTGACTCCACAGCTGGGTGTGATCTATTGTCATTCCTCGATGCCTACTCCGGCTACCACCAGATCTTCATGACAAGGGAAGATGAAGAGAAAACGGCATTCATCACCCCATGTGGTACGTATTGCTTTATACGGATGCCTTTCGAGTTGAAGAGTGCTGGTTCAATGTTTGCAAGGGCGGTCCAGATTGGTTTTGAACCCCAGCTCCATAGAAATATGGAAGCTTATATGGATGATATAGTGGTCAAAACTAAGAACAGGGAAACCCTCATATCAGATTTACAAGAAACATTTGCAAACCTACGCAAGATCAATCTCAAGCTGAACCCTGAGAAGTGCATCTTCGGCGTCCCGTCTGGCAAGCTTCTCGGGTTCTTTGTGTCACAGCATGGGATAGAGGCCAATCCGTACAAGATCAAAGCTATAGAGCAGATTGAAGCGCCCAAGCGAGTCAAGGATGTGCGTCGGCTTGCTGGTTGCGTTGCCGCCATGAACAGGTTCATTTCCAAGTCCACCGAGCGCGCCCTTCCCTTTTTCAAAATTTTGAAAAAGGCGGGCCCGATGGAGTGGACGCCAGAAGCCGAAGCAGCATTGCAAGATTTGAAGAGGTACCTCTCCTCCGCGCCAATACTAGTTGCGCCTAGGCCACAGGAACCGTTGCTGCTGTACCTGGCGGCAAAGAACCAGGTGGTCAGCGCCGCACTAGCGGCGCAGAGAGAAATTGATGATGAGGTAATAGCAGCGACGGAGCCCGATGCCGAGACGACGCGGCTATCGGCGTTCTGGGAACGGGGGTCCGCAGACTTGCCTGCCTGCGGCCTGCGGCGTGGCTCAAAGGGGGGCCCAGCACGACCCATCTTCATCAACACAGACCCAAGACCCTCGTGAGGGGCCAAGCCTCGCGGGGCGGACGACATGGAGCTTCCTCAGGCACGGCCTCATCAGGCTGGCTCACGAGGAGGCAGAGAGATCAAGGCGGGGTACCTCATGAGGTGCCCATGACGCAAGCCATGACGACCAAGGGCGCCAGGCGGGTGCCAGCCCGCGCAGTGTCCTCCTTTCCTCTTTGGTGCAAATGGGGCAAGCGCAGCCATGGAGTACCGAGGCATCAGGCAAAGGTTGCCATTTTGGTGCAACAAGACCAAGCCTAGGAAGACTGCAACACGGAGGTCATCATGGAGCCTAAGACAGCGTCACCACCAGAGCTTTGTGCAGGAGAAGACTACTTTTGTCAGGGTAGCTAGTACTAGCTGCCCCCTTCAAATTAGCCCGCCATTGTTGGCTCCCTTCCCGCTCGATATTTGGGAAGAGGACCAGGGCCTCTATAAATAGGACCAGCCACCCACAGAGCAAAGGGGGTTCAGAAGAGGAGGTTCTTTAGAGAGGGGGTTCGATCACCCCAGCCAAGAACAGACCCTCGCGAGGCTGTTCTTCCTTGTATCATTCATCATCATCAACCCAAGAGGCAATCCACCACGCCACACACTGGAGTAGGGTATTACACCACCACGGTGGACCGAACCAGTATAAACCTTGTGTCCCTTGTGTTGTTCTTTCCATAGCTTAGATCTTAGCGAGGCGGAGGGGTGCAGGTAGGTAGGAAGCGAAATCTCCGCGCACACCCCATTGTTCGAACCTTAAGGGTCTGCCGGAACCCGAAATCTGACATTTGGCGCGCCAGGTAGGGGTGCACCAGAGTTTTCTCTTCCGCCACCGCCACGACCTGCCTCGCGATGAGCAGCGCGTCGCCCGCTCCGGCCGCCGGTGCCAGCACGGGGGCCAAGGGGCTCCGAGCCCTGGCCCCAGCCCTGCAACGGGTACGGTGGCCAAACAAGTTCAAGCCAACGACGCCGCCGCGCTACGGCGGCGCGACAGATCCGCTGGCCTTCTTGCCGGTGAGCGAGGAGGCCCTCCTCGAAGCTGGAGGTGACGATAGGGTCATGGCCAACTGGCTCCCCATGGCCCCCACCTCCGCTCCGCACACATGGCTGCTCCACCTGTCGGCAGCCTCCGTGGCCTCTTGGGAAGAGCCCCGCGGCCTCTTCCCCGCCCATCGCGCTACACCAACACCCCTGGTCGTCGCGGCCCTTCTGGGCGGCTCGCAGGCGCCGCCTACAAGTCACCACGTCAAGCCGTTCATCCGCCAGGTCAATGCCGCTTCCACACGGCAGGGGGCTCTCCCGGACCGGGCGGCGCCCAAGGCCGGCCTGACCTTCAGCTCGGAGGACCACCCCCCCCCCCCAACTCGGCCTGCTCGGGTGCGCTCCCCATGCTGTGCACCCCCACCATCTTCCATGTGGCCGTCACCAGAACTCTCATCAACGGCAGTGCAGGCCTCAGCGTGCTCTCGGTCGAGGCCTTCGACCTCCTCTGCATACCCCTGGAACGGCTGCAACCCAGCCAGTCCCTTCTTAGGCGTTGGGGGCGGATCATCCAGCTCCTTGGGACAGATCCGGCTCCCCGTGACCTTCGGCACCTACAACAACTTCCGCACGGAGCTGGTCGACTTCGACATCGCCCCCATCGGCCTCCCATACAACGCCATCCTCGGCTACCTAGCACTGGCCCAATTCATGGCCGCGACGCACCCGGCGTACAACCTCATGAAGATGCCCAGGAGCCGCGGTGTCCTCACCGTGCACGGGGACACCGGAGACGTGCTGCGGGTGCTCAAGCTCGCCTTCAAGACGGCGGCATCGGCGTGGCCCGCCGACTTGGAGACCCCCGAGCCCAAGGGGGGTGCACCCGCCAAGAAGAAATAGTTGTTCACCCGGGACAAGGCAGAAACCAAGAAGATACCCGTCGATGAGGACAGGTCCACCAACGCCACTTTCACCATAGGCGCCAACCTCGAACACGAGCAGGAGGAGGCCCTGGTCGGGTTCCTGCGCGCAAACAAGAAGGTATTCGCTTGGGAGCCTGACCAGTTGGCAGGGATCCCTAGGAGAGTAATCGAGCATCACCTCAATGTGTGCCCCAACGTGCGCCCTGTGAAGCAGAAGGCCAGGCGGCAGTCCACAGAAAAGCAAGCCTTCATCATCCAAGAGACCCGCAAATTAGAAGCCGCTGGGGTCATTCGCGAGGTCCGATACCCGGATTGGTTGGCCAACCCTGTCGTTGTGCCAAAGAAGGGAGGGAAGGAGCGCATGTGTGTCGACTTCACCAACCTCAACAAAGCATGCCCGCAAGATCCGTTCCCGCTTCCCCGCATCAACCAGATTGTCGATTCCACCGCGGAACGCGACCTGCTATGCTTCTTGGATGCCTTTTCTGGGTATCACCAGATCAAGATGGCGGTAGAAGACGTCAAAAAGACAGCCTTCCTAACCCCTTGTGGGGTGTACTGCTACACGTGCATGTCGTTCAGGCTGCGTAACACTGGGGCGACCTTTCAGCGGCTGATGCACATCACCTTGGGCCCGCAGCTCGAGAAGAATGTTGAAGCTTACGTCGATGACATTGTGGTAAAGTCTCGGGAGGCCAGGACCCTAATACAAGACCTGGAGGAAACCTTCGCGAGCCTCAACGCAGTGAACCTACGGCTCAACCCAGAGAAGTGTGTCTTCGGAGTCCCCTCGGGCAAGCTCTTGGGTTACCTCATGTCCCACCGAGGCATCGAGGCTAACCCGGAAAAGGTCAAGGCGGTGGAAGACATGAGCCCTCCGAAGACCCTCAGAGAAATGCAGAAGCTCACTGGGCGCGTGACCACGCTAGGGCGCTTCATCTCCAAGTTGGGGGAATGAGCGCTGCCCTTCTTCCAGCTAATGAAGAAAAAGGGGCCCTTTGAGTGGACTGAAGAGGCCGACAAGGCGTTCCAGGATCTCAAGAGATACCTAACTAGTCCACCGGTCATGGTGGCTCCGCGCCCTCAAGAGCCTCTGTTGCTTTACCTCGCCGCCACTCTGTACTCCGCCAGCGTAGCCCTGGTGGCGGTTAGAGAGGAGCGTCGATTCAAAACTGCAACAGCAGCCCGGAACAAGGCAAATCAGGAACAAGGAAGACCCACAAAAACTGCCACCGCGGCTGAGGAGGATCAGCCGCCGCAGAGGAGTGCATCGGAGGCGGAAGAGGCCCCTCCCCCAGATGGCCAGCCTCGGAAGGCCTCATCGCCTCAAGAGGCGTCATGGTCTCTGAAGGGAGCCGCCGATACTGATGCACCCAACCTCGTAGAGCACCCGATGTACTTCGTCAGCACGGTGTTGCGGGATGCGAGGGCACGGTACCCCATGCCTTAGAAACTCCTCCTCGCGCTACTGGTGGCCTCGCGCAAGCTGTGGCACTATTTTCAGGGTCACCCCATCAAGGTCATCTCGTCATACCCCCTGGAGAGAGTGCTCAGGAGCCCTAACTCAGCTGGAAGGGTTTCTGAGTGGAACATAGAACTGCAAGCATTTCAGCTTGAATTCAGCACGACCAGAGTCATCAAGGGAGCAACGTTGGTGGATTTTGTGGCAGAATGGACAGAGGCACCAGGCCTCAAGGCCGACGAGGATCGGTCCCTCTCCCCGGGAAGCGGGGCGCCAGAAGGCTGGGTCATGTACTTCGATGGAGCGTTCTCCAGGCATGGCGCTGGGGCTGGGGCGGTGCTTATATCGCCCACTCAGGACAAGCTCTACTACGTTGTGCAGCTCTGTTTCTAGCAAGGTGAAAAGGTCTCCAACAACATAGCGGAGTATGAAGGATTAATAGCGGGCTTGAAGGCCGCAGCTGCCCTGGGGGTGAAACGCCTCACCATCAAGGGCGATTCGCAGCTCCTTGTCAATTTTTCCAACAAGGTGTACGAGCCGAAGGATGAGCACATGGAGGCCTACCTTGCGGAGGTCCGCAGGATGGAGAAGCAGTTCTGGGGGTTGGAGTTGCAGCATGTGCCCCGTGGCACCAATCAGGAGGCCGACGACATCGCCAAACGGGCGTCCAGGCGGCTACCTCAGGAGCCTGGCGTTTTCGAGGAGAGGCTCTTCAAGCCCTCGGCCCTGCCGTCATTATCAAACACGGCTCAGCCCCGGGAGGAGCTCCCCCAGCCACCTACCTCAGGAGCCCTGGCCTGTGGCCCGGCCTCAGGAGCACGCCTGCTCCTGACGATGGAACCTCAGGAGGGATGTTGAATCACGGAGCTCCGGAGTTACTTAACACAAGGGACCCTGCCGGAGAAGGAGGAGGAAGCGGAGCGAGTGGCACGCCAGGCCACGGCATACTGCATCAAGGATGGAGAGCTCTACCGGAAGCGACCAAACAATGTATCCCTGCGCTCCATCTCCAGGGAGCAAGGGAAGGAACTGCTGGAAGATATACACGGCGGAGACTATGGGCATCATTCATCATCACGAACCCTCATCGGCAAGGCGTTCCGCAGTGGGTTTTATTGGCCCATCACGCTCAATGACGCCGTCGAACTAGTGAAAGCTTGTGAGGCCTGCCAGTTCCATGCCAAGCAGATCCATCAGCCAGCAGGAGGCCTGCAGACTATACCCCTTTCGTGGCCATTCGCAGTCTAGGGGCTGGACATCTTGGGCCCGTTTCCTCGGGCGCCAGGGGGCTACCGCTACCTCTACGTCGCCGTGGACAAGTTCACCAAGTGGGCTGAAGTAGAGGCTGTCCGCACCATTCCCGCGGGCTTCGCGGTCAAGTTCATCAAGGGCATCGTGAGCCGGTTCGGGGTGCCGAACCGCATCATCACGGACAACGGTTCGCAATTCACCAGTAACCTCTTCAAAACATACTGTGCTAACCTTGGAACACAGATATGCTACGCTTCGGTGGCGCACCCCCGAAGCAACAGCTAGGCCGAGCGAGCCAACGCGGAGGCCCTGAGGGGCCTCAAGACCAGGACGTTCAAGAAGAAGTTGGAGGCCTGCGGCAGAGGTTGGTACGACGAGCTTCAGTCCGTGTTGTGGTCCATCTGCACAACCGCGACCAAGCCGACTAGAGAGACCCCGTTCTTCCTGGTCTACGGAGCCGAAGCGGTCCTTCCTCACGAGGTCAGACGTCGCTCCACGCGGGTCCTGGCGTTCGACGAGGCGCAGCAGGACGCCATGCGGGGGATGGACCTCGTGCTGGGGGAGGAACGTCGCCGAGAAGCCGTGCTGTGAGCGGCGAGGTACCAACAAGCACTGCGGCGATATCACTGCTGTGACATCCGCCCCAGAACTCTCGAGGTAGGAGACCTCGTGCTCAGGCGGGTTCTCTCCAGGGAGGGGCTGCACAAGCTCTCTCCCATGTGGGAGGGCCCGTTCAAAGTTGTTCATGTTTCCAGGCCCGGCTCCGCGCGCTTGGAGACTCAGGAGGGGGCGCCAGTCCAGAACGCATGGAACATCCAGCACCTCGGAAGGTTCTAGCCCTAAAAAGGCCCAGAGCCTGTGAAGAAGGTGAATGCCTGTGAAGCCGTCGCATTTTGGAAAAGGCCCGGAGCCTGTGAAGAAGGCGAATGCCTGTGAAGCTATCGCGTTTTGGAAAAGGCCCGGAGCCTGTGAAGAAGGCGAATGCCTGTGAAGCTGTCGCGTTTTGGAAAAGGCCCGGAGCCTGTGAAGAAGGCGAATGCCTGTGAAGCTGTCGCGTTTTGGAAAAGGCCCGGAGCCTGTGAAGAAGGCGAATGCCTGTGAAGCTGTCATGTTTTGGAAAAGGCCCGGAGCCTGTGAAGAAGGCGAACGCCTGTGAAGCTCGCCGCCCATGACACTCTCACGTAATAATGAGTTGGGGCTGTACACGCCCCGGAGTCTCAGGAGCGCCGGCCTCAGGCCCTGGGGCTCCCTCCCACGCCCAGTGGCAGCACTTAGCTCCGCGCTGGTGAGAAGACGTCGAAGACTAGATTAGGTGCCGGACACGGCTTTTCATTTGCTTTCCGCAGTTGGCTTGTTCCTTCTCATTCGAGGTTTTTTGAAGTTGTTGCCGTCTTTGGCTTGTGGTTCTTCGACTTTTCGCTCTCCTGCCTCGATTTCTCTTTTGCAAGGCCTCGCGAGGGAAGGGGCAGCCGAGCGCGCTCGCGAGTGTTCCTACCCTAGTCATTCAAGGGTTTCACGACCTGGGTCCATTGCAGGAGCACCCCTCCAGTCTGTGCCCCACGGGCACCGCGACACAAACACAGGGCCTGGGTCGGTCGCTCCCCACGGCTGGGGCCGGGAGCTACCCACGCGCGGGCAAGAAGCCAGAAGGCACGTTAATGGAAGCAAATGATGATTAACAGCAATAACCCAAACACGCCCCCTCGGGGCTCCACACTACTGTCTTTTTGCGCAGGAAAAAGGAAAAGAAAGAACAAGTCAGGCGCAGCCCGCCTCACACCGGCCTGCAAGGAGGACTCGAGCCGCCCCAGGGGCTCAGGCGGACTCCCTCTCGCGCTTCACCGAGGCGCGACGGCGGGCAGACACGCCACCACCCCCCAAGCAGATACGATGGCGTGGAGGCTGACCGCGGCCACCGCTAGAAGAGTCACCGCTTGAAGAAGAACCGGAGAAGCTTGAGGAACCCTGAGCGCTGTCAGGCATGCGAGCGCTATCCTCTCCATCATCGTCGGAGCTGGGTTCCCGGCCACGGTCGTCGTCCTCAGGGCAGCACCCCGCGCGGCGACCATCTTCCCCAAACACCCTCACATAGAGGGTGGCATCGCCGTGAAACTTGAAGTGCAGGGTGCACCGACGCCTCAGGCCGCGCGCGCGGGCAAACGTCTGCCAACCGCGGGCCAAGGCCAAGCTCCCAGCTGCGGAAACCTCCAGTGAAGCCCATGAGGCACGGCTGCAGCAGCCGTCAGCCTGGAGCCAGAGGCCGCCCGGGGCACCGGCCAGAAGGTCGCCGAGGAGGAAGCGAGGAAGTGGAAGCCGGGTGCTAGTCGGCTCCGCCGACCACACGACGAACTCCGGCAGCACCTCTGCAGCGCGAAAGCGCGGCCTAGGGGGACGCACGACCAAAGCGCATCCCCCGGCCGCAGCAGTCCAACCGTATCCATGCCGGGAATCGTCTCCGCAGCCGCGGGGAGCTGCCATGGAGGCCACAGGATGCTTGCGAGGGCGCCCTCGGCCGCGCTTGGGCGGGGAAGAGGCAGGCTCTACCCGGTGAGCCTTCCCCTTCTCTGCGGCCGAGAACCTCCTCGCCGGGGCCATGAAGAAGAAGGAGAAGCAAGAAGGGATGGACTGGAAGGGCGCGCGTCGTTCTGTACTTATAGCCGATGAAGGCCAACCGCCGACCTCCACGATTGCAGGTAATCATGACCCGCTTTGCATGCAGGGACTTGTCCAATCCGTGCAGTTGCCGAGGCGCCATGGGGAAGTGGAGACGCCCACGTCCAATCAGCCGCCACGCGGCGCCCAAGACCGCAGGCTGTTAGGGCCCGCGGCGCTTCGCCCTTGCCCTTTCATCTCCCTGCATGGCCAAGTCCCGGCGCGCCTTGGGCCCGGGGGCTACTGTCAGCGTTCTGGGAATGGGAGTCCCCAGACTTGCCTACCTGTGGCCTGCGGCGTGGCTCAAAGGGGGGCCTAGCACGGCCCATCATCATCAACACAGACCCAAGACCCTCGCGAGGGGCCAAGCCTCGCGGGGCGGACGACATGGAGCTTCCTCAGGCACGGCCTCATCAGGCTGGCTCGCGAGGAGGCGGAGAGATCAAGGCGGGGTACCTCACGAGGTGCCCGTGACGCAAGCCATGACGACCAAGGGCGCCAGGCGGGTGCCAGCCCGCGCAGTATCCTCCTTTCCTCTTTGGTGCAAAGGGGGCAAGCGCAGCCGCGGAGTACCGAGGCATCAGGCAAAGGTTGCCATTTCGGTGCAACAAGACCAAGCCTAGGAAGACTGCAAGACGGAGGTCATCGTGGAGCCCAGGACGGCGCACCACCAGAGCTTTGTGCAGGCGAAGACTACTTTTGTCAGGGTAGCTAGTACTAGCTGTCCCCCTTCAAATTAGCCCGCCATTGTTGGATCCCTTCCCGCTCGATATTTGGGAAGAGGACCAGGGCCTCTATAAATAGGACCAGCCACCCACAGAGCAAAGGGGGTTCGAAAGAGGAGGTTCTTTAGAGAGGGGGTTCGATCAGAGAGAGAGAAGGGTGGCTGAACTCCTCCCATTAGTTCATCACCCCAGCCAAGAACAGACCCTCGCGAGGCTGTTCTTCCTTGTATCATTTATCATCATCAACCCAAGAGGCAATCCACCACGCCACACACTGGAGTAGGGTATTACACCACAACGGTGGCCCGAACTAGTATAAACCCTGTGTCCCTTGTGTTGTTCTTTCCATAGATTAGATCTTAGCGAGGCGGAGGGGTGCAGGTAGGTAGGAAGTGAAATCTCTGCGCGCACCCCAGTGTTTGAACCTCAAGGGTCTGTCGGAACCCGAAATTCGACAGCGGCCAATTGAAGTGCCGCCGAAGAAGAAAATGCTGCAACACCCGGTCTACTTTGTTAGTTCCCTCCTGCAGGGGGCTAGATCGAGGTACTCCAGTGTGCAAAAACTGCTCTTCGGCCTTCTTATGGCCTCGAGGAAGCTGCATCACTACTTCCAGGCGCACGAAATCACTGTCGTCGCTCGCCTCCCTCTGCAACGGATATTGCACAATCCAGACGCAACGGGAAGGATCCACGTAGAGTCGGCACTGGAACTGTCCAGCTTTGGCCTCAAGTTTGAGAGTACCTCGACGATTCAAAGCCGAGTCCTGGCAGAGTTCGTTGCATAATGGACCGCGACGCCTGACGAAGAAACCCAAGAGACTGCTCTCCCCGGCAAGGAGGCAAGTTGCGACTGGATCATGTACTTTGATGGAGCTTTCTCCTTACAGGGCGCCGGGGCTGGCGTACTGCTTGTCGCGCCCACCGGAGAGCACCTCAAGTACGTGATCCAGATGCACTTCCCCAGGGAGGTGTCAACAAACAATACGGCTGAGTACGAATGGCTGCTTGCCAGTCTTAGGATCGTGGCGGACCTTGGAATCAAGAAACTCGTCGTCAGAAGCGACTCGCAACTTGTCGTCAAGCAAGTCAACAAGGATTACCAGAGCCCATTGATGAAGGCCTACGTCGATGAAGTGAGAAAGCTAGAAGAGCGTTTTGACGGTATACAGGCAGAATACGTTCCCCGAGCGGAGAATGATATCGCCGATTACCTGTCGAAACGCGCTGCCCTCAAGCTACCTGTGGAACCAGATACCTTTGTGCTTCGGCTAACTCAGCCATCCATTGATCCATCAACAGAGCAGAACAAGAGGAGAAAATCAGGGCCCGGCAAGTACTTTCCCGTCGAGCTCCCCGAAGCCGCCGGCAAGGATGTTGCCGGAGACACTGAGACCGCCATGGGACGGCTATCTCCGACAGAGCATCAAGCTCTTACCATGGAGACAGCCGCTCCGATAGCGGAGGAAATGCCTTTAGTCCTTGCCGTCGAGCCCTAGGCTCCAGCGTGGGCACAGCATACCGTCCGATTCCTCCAAACAGGGGAACTTCCTGAGGAGCAGGAAGAAGCGGAAAAAGTAGCCCGTCGCTCTACTATGTACCAGTTCGTCGATGACGTCCTGTACAGAAAGAGGCCGAACGGCGTGAAATTGAAGTGTATCCCTCGAGAGGAAGGACGGGGGCTGTTGGCGGAGATACATGGAGGTATATGTGGATCCCACATCGGGTCAAGGGCCCTTGCCGGCAAAGCGTTTCAGCAAGTCTTCTTCTGACCCACTGCCCTCCAGGATGCGATGACACTAGTCACCAGGTGTGAAGCGTGTCAGTTCCATTCAAAGAAGCTTCATCAGCGAGCTCAAGCCCTTCAAACCATTCCTCTCTCCTGACCTTTCTCGGTCTGGGGGCTCGACATACTGGGCCCTTTCCCCCGCGCTGTCGGGGGCTTTGAGTACTTGTATGTTGCAATCGACAAGTTCACAAAGTGGCCAGAAGTGGAAGCAGTGAGGAAGGTCACAACACAGTCAGCCCGTCAAGTTCTTCAAAGGACTGGTGTGCCGTTTTGGTGTACCCAATAGGGTTATCACCGACAACGGCACGCAGTTCACAAGCCACACCTTCATGCAATATATTCAAGACCTCGGCAGCAAGGTCTCTTTCGCTTCCGTTGCTCACCCACGAAGCAATGGTCAAGCTGAGAGGGCAAATGCTGAAGTACTGCGAGGCCTGAGGACAAAGACCTTTGACAGACTGCACAAGAGTGGAAGGCGCTGGATTGATGAATTGCCAGCGGTTCTTTGGTCAATCAGAACGACACCAAATCGAGCCACCGGCCAGACACCCTTTGCCCTGGTATACGGGGCAGAAGCAGTTCTCCCCACAGAACTCATATACGGGTCACCTCGAGTACTCGCTTATGACGAGCTTGAGCAAGAGCAATTGCGGCAAGATGACGTAACGCTCCTTGAGGAAGATCGTCTTCAGGCGGCTGTGAGAGCAGCGCGCTACCAGCAAGCCTTGGCCGCTACCATAGCCGCAAGGTTCATGCCCGAAGCTTTGAGGAAGGCGACCTTGTTCTTCGGCGCGTTCAATCGGCCAAGAATTCCAACAAGTTGACGCCAAAGTGGGAAGGCCCTTATCGGGTAATACGAGTCACCAGGTCCGGCGCAGTCCGCCTGGAGACCGAAGATGCCGTTCCAGTTAGTAACTCCTGGAACATTGAGCATCTTCGCAAGTTTTACCCGTGAGGTGCGGCTTGCCGCCCCCCCCCCCCGGCAAGCCACCTTTTGTACGAGCCTTGCCGATGATGCATGTAACCCTTTGTACAAAGCCAGGCGCAGACCCTGAGCATAAATAAATGAAGCACTGGCGCCCTAAGTTATAGCATGCATGCTAGGTCGAGTCTCGTCCTTGGTTAGGGTTGATAGTGCTTAGCAGCGACTAACCCCTAGCTTAGAGGTCGAGTGTGCGTCTCTTTGTCTTTCTTTTGTCTTCTTTGGTTCACAGGACACACAGATATCCGTGCTAAACCACTTGGGGAGAAAAAAAAGAGGAACAGACCAGCACCTAGCCCTCGGCAAGCCAGTATTGCCGGGGGCTGCAAGAGCAAAGATTCACCCACGGTGAACCAGGGTTGCTGGGGACTACAGCTTCAGATAAGTTCTTCATCCCTTATCATGCATTCCATTATGGAGTGAGGTATGTGAAACCTTGTTTTCCCCTAAGCTACCGTGCTCCCATAACTCTAGGCCCTAGGGCTCGTTCCTGGGGCCAAGTTTGGTCGTAGTCACGGCAGCGAAAGGATGAAACAAGGAGCCTGAACCCGCCTCATCCCTGCCCCCGCCAAAGGCGTGAGGAAGGTCGAGCGAAGTGGGGAGACGGCAAGGCCTGTTGCCGGGCAAGGAAATGTTTATCTTGAAGATATCAAGGATTTACTCCTTGTCGTGGGTTCCACCCGCAAACAAATGACCCGGCAAGCATCCCTTTTTCATTAAAAAACATTCCACTCAGGTACAGTCCATAGGGAATGAAAAACATGAATGATGGGATTACAAGTTTTAAATTCAACAAAGGCCCGAAGGCTTACAAACTGAAAAGAGATAAGGTGCCCGTAATCCCTTTCTTGTCCCTCTCCTCAGGAGGCAGGTAAAGGAGGCGAAAAGGACAAAAGGAGCGCCTAGGTGAGCTACGGGTGGCAGAAGACACCAAGAGAACATCTTGGTGGCCGTCCAAAGGCTGGATGGTGATGGCGGTGCCGGAAGCAGAGCTTGAAGACGAGGCGGCATGACGTCAGCACGCGTCGAAGGCGTCGGTGCCCGCGTACTCCGACTTGACGGCCTTGCCGCCCGCCCTCTTCCTCTTCCGCAGCCTCCCAACGCCAGCCGCCCAAGGAGACGACCCCGATAAGTTCAAGGAGCCGGCGACAAGGATGATGGGGTCGCCGGTGCCGCACGGAGCGGCACCCAACACCTAGTAGGACCCGTCATCCTGCCGCCTACTACCCTCGTCGTCGCTACCGCTGTCCTCCTCGTCACTCCCACCCGAGGGGGAGTCTTCACTATCAGAAGAGCTCTCCACGCAGCACCTTGCACGGGTCCCAAAGCACCCGAAGACCTTGACAGAGAGAAGGCCACCCTCCATCAGCTTAAAATGGAGAGTGAGCCCCTCCGTCAAGCGGTGGATGTGAGCAAACGTCTTCCATCCCCGATGAAGATACATCATGTGAGGGGCGGGGAAGTCGATGTGGACCCGCGTGCCACTGATCCCGCAGCCCCTCATGTGCAGCCGCAACGATTCCGGCGGATCCAGCTCCATCTCCCGCGCAAATGGTGTCGGGAGACGAAGGAGACGGCGCGGCGGCCGGCGCAGCCTGATGAAGAACTCACAAGGGTCATCCCCAACATGGCCCTCCATTGGAGGAGGAGCTGTTGGCGGAGGCGAGGCCGGTGCGTCGCCCCGTCCTCCTCTTCCCCGAGCGCCCCGGCCTCACCCATGGCCTCGCCCCTCCCCCTTCCCCTCGCGGCTGGCTCTGCCACCGCAGGTGTAGGAGAAGGAGGGACGCGTTGTCGAGCGGCGACCCTCGCTGCCACTGTTGAAGGACCGGGATTCCCTCTCTCCATGACGGATGGAAGGGAGGAGCAGAAGCTGAAGGAAGAAGAAGATGAAAGAATGCGGGATGCCATCCCACCCTCCCGCTCTTTATAAAGGATCGGGGTTGGGGCTCGGCCGCCCCGCTCGGACAATCAAGATACAGAAGGCGCAGGGAGCCAGGACCGACCCGCCGCCCCAACCAGCGACGGCCTGGTTTCCCGCCTCCACCGTTTGCCATCCCAGGCATGGGAGACACGTGGCGGACGTGCAAAACCAAGGGGACGGGTGAGATGACCACTCCCCACCCCATGATCATGGGGAGTGGATGCCTTGAAGATCGCGCCTCAGCCCCATTCAGTAAATGGGCCGCACCTCCACGCCTCCCTCCGTTATGGGGAAGGCGCGAACCACCCCTTTACTACGATGTGACGCATGCCTGCGGGAACCAACCCCACGCATGCCGCCCACGTCACACGCGCCTCCCCACACCATGCCACACGCGAGAATCGTGGGATGCACAGCGCGCGAAGAATCTTACCGTGGTAAAAACCGCCCCGCCTGCCCGTGCACCATTTTTGGGCCTAGCCCATCAATGTGTTGCGCTTATGTGTGGCCCAGGCCCGGGGGCTCTTGTCAGTGTACAAAAAGAGGGGTACATTTTTTGTACCCCTATAACTGTGCACGTGCAGTGTGAGCTGCGGATACCACCACACCAAGCAAGGCAAGGGAGGTGAGCCAGGGTAAGACCGAAGCTCAAGAGAACTAGAACGACGCCAAGGCCAAGACCACGAAGAGCAAAGGGGACGAAGCGGACTCCCCCGAGCGCCCCGGGAGACAGTTCTAGCAGCCCCGGCAATACCCTTGCCGCGGCGACTCGTCCCGCGCCTACGGAGCAAACCATCCTTGAGTCCACTGCCCCCAAAGGGCAAGGATTCGGGAGACATCCCCGTGGTGGCATGCAGATCTTTGTGAAGACATTCAAGATCAGATACGCACTAAGGAGACGACAACCCTTGGCGGGATCCCAGCCGAGGAAGACCACAAGGCCCCCGGCAAGAGCCTTGCCGGGGATGACAGCAGGCGCCTCGGCAAGACCCTTGCCGGGGCCCCGGCAAGGCCCTTACTGAGGACACCCGCAGGCCACCATCAGGCCCACGCCGACTAAACCTCCACCACCGCATGCATGCAGCTGCCGACCCAACCAGCTGGGCAGGCACCTGTGTGGCGGCATGCAGATCTTCGTGAAGACCCACCACTGCGCCACCTTAGCTGCCTGCCTACCTACGTGGCATCGCAGGCGTCGCTGGCCAGGGCGCGTCTCGACACAAGAAGGAGCGACGACAGACGAGATAGGTTTCTCCCCCGTCCCTGATAAAGCAAGGACACCTAAGCAAGACGCATTAAAGGCGCCTTGTCATGTGATGCGAGGGATAACCTCACAGCACTATACCCTTTCCACCTCATGTGTGCCACTGTGGCAATCCCTTTTTTCTATAAAAGGAGGCCCGAGGCGACCAGAGGAAGGATTCGGCTTTTTGGAGCTCCTCACGCCCCATAGCTAGATCAAGAACACAGATATACAATCCACCAAAGCAGGAGTAGGGTTTTACGCATCCTCGTGGCCCGAACCTGGATAAACGAACCGTGTGCTATCTGTTTGATCCGCTCTTCTCACGACCCCGCGCCCCGCTAACCACAGTAGGGATCCTTGTGATCCCATAGGTGTCGTTCCCACCGACAAACGGAGAAGCAAAAGTAAAAAGGTATCTCTCCCAAATGATGTTGCTCCTATTACTCCTTGTGATGATGATAATTGCTATACTATTGGTGCTATCCATACTATTAATGATGAGAGCGATTATGCTTATGATATAAAAAGGCCCAAGCTTGGGGATGCTATGTTTGATGAAGATGATGTTTTTGAGAATATATTTGCTGCAATTAATGTTAGCCCCAAGCTTGGGGAAGCTATGTTTAATGAGGATGATATTTTTAGTCTCTCAAGTTTCGATATGCAAAATTATAATGATGATAGCATGCCTCCTACTTATGATGATTATATTGATGAAAGTGGGTTTGGAAGAGTGTCAACTTTAGGAAGTAATGATCCCACTAGTTTGGAGGATGTTGAATCTTATAATATTTATGAAATTGGATTTGGAGAGGTCGTGACTTTATTTAGTGATGTATCCACTATCTTGGAAGAGGTTTCAATTGATTATGATGAGAACAAAGTTGCTACTTATGATGATTATTGTGATAACACGTATGCTTTAAAAAGTAGTGATGATTATATTTATGAAACTTTTCATGATTATGATTACCCCTTTTCTGAACATTACTCTTTTAATTGGAAACAATATAGTATTCGAGTTTCTTATGATACTCCCACTATTCCGAATGAGAAGAATTTTGCTTATGTGGAGAGTAATAAAATTTCTATGCTTGTAGATCATGAAAAGAATGCTTTATGTGATGGTTATATTGTTGAATTCATTCATGATGCTACTGAAAATTATTATGAGGGAGGAATATATGCTTGTAGGAATTGCAATAATATCAATTTTCCTCTCTATGTGTTGAAAATTTTGAAGTTATGCTTGTTTTGCCTTCCTATGCTAGTTGATTATTGTTCCTATAAGTTATTTGCTCACAAAATCCCTATTCATAGGAAGTGGGTTATACTTAAATGTGCTAGTCATATTCTTCATGAAGCTCTCTTTATGTTTCAATTCTTATCTTTTATGTGAGCATCATTGAAATCATCATGCCTAGCTAGGGGCATTAAACGATAGCGCTTGTTGGGAGGCAACCCAACTTTATCTTTGTTCCTTGATTTTTGCTCCTGTTTAATAATAAAAAAATCATCTATCCTCTGTTATTATTGTGTTTTTATGTTTTAATTAGTGTTTGTGCCAAGTAAAGCCTTTAGGACCTTCTTGGGTGATTGTTATTTGATCTTGCTGTAAAAAAAGAAAGTATGCGCTCACGAGAATATTTTCATTTTTTACCAGAGAGCGATAAAATGAAAATTCTACTTGCAGTATATTAATAAGCAAATTGCCTAGGACTTCCTAATTTCTCAGGATTTTTGGAGTTACAGAAGTATTCGAAACCTACAGATTACTACAGACTGTTTTGTTTTGACAGATTCTATTTTTCGTGTGTTGTTTGCTTATTTTGATGAATCTATGGCTAGTAATAGAGTTTATGAACCATAAAGAAGTTGGAATACAGCAGGTTTAACACCAGTATAAATAAAGAATGAGTTCATCACAGTACCTTGAAGTGGTGGTCTGTTTTCTTATACTAACGGAGCTTACGAGTTCTCTGTTAAGTTTTGTGTTGTGAAGTTTTCAAGTTTTTGGTGAAGATTCGATGGACTATGGAATAAGGAGTGGCAAGAGACTAAGCTTGGGGATGCCCAAGGCACCCCAAGGTAATACTCAAGGACAACCAAAAGCCTAAGCTTGGGGATGCGCCGGAAGGCATCCCCTCTTTCATCTTCGTTCATCGGTAACTTTACTTGGAGCTATATTTTTATTCACCACATGATATGTGTTTTGCTTGGAGCGTCAATTTATTTTATTTTGTTTTGCTTGCTGTTTTAATAAAGTACCAAGATCTGAAATTCTTAAATGTTAGGGAGTCTTCACATAGTTACATAATTATTCAACTACTCGTTGATCTTCACTTATATCTTTCGGAGTAGTTTGTCATCTGCTCTAGTGCTTCACTTATACCTTTTTAGAGCACGATGGTGGTTTTATTTTGAAGAAATAGATGAAATCTCATGATTCACTTATATTATTTTGAGAGTCTTTAGAACATCATGGTAGTTTGCTTTGGTTATGAAACTAGTCCTAATATGATGGGCATCCAAGATGGGTATAATAAAAACTTTCATATAAAGTGCATTGAATACTACGAGAAGTTTGATACTTGATAATTGTTTTGAGATATGGAGATGGTGATATTAGAGTCATGCTAGTTGAGTAGTTGTGAATTTGAGAGATACTTGTGTTGAAGTTTGTGATTCCCGGAGCATGCACGTATGGTGAACCGTTATGTGATGAAGTCGGGGCATGATTTATTTATTGATTGTCTTCCTTATGAGTGGCGGTCGGGGACGAGCGATGGTCTTTTCCTACCAATCTATCCCCCTAGGAGCATGCGCGTAGTACTTTGTTTCGATAACTAATAGATTTTTGCAATAAGTATGTGAGTTCTTTATGACTAATGTTGATTCCATGGATTATACGCACTCTCACCCTTCCACCATTGCTAGCCTCTCTAGTACCGTGCAACTTTCGCCAGTACCATAAACCCACCATATACCTTCCTCAAAACAGCCACCATACCTACCTATTATGGCATTCCCATAGCCATTCTGAGATATATTGCCATGCAACTTTCCACTGTTCCGTTTATTATGACACGCTCCATCATTGTCATATTGCTTTGCATGATCATGTAGTTGACATCGTATTTGTGGCAAAGCCACCATTCATAATTCTTTCATACATGTCACTCATGAGCCATTGCACATCCCAGTACACCGCCGGAGGCATTCATATAGAGTCATATTTTTTTCTAAGTATCGAGTTTGTAATTCTTGAGTTGTAAGTAAATAAAAGTGTTATGGTCATCCTTATTAGAGCATTGTCCCATGTGAGGAAAGTATGATGGAGACTATGATTCCCCCATTAGTCGGGATGAGACTCCGGACGAAAAAACAGAAAAAAAATGAGGCCATAAAAAAAGAGAAAAGGCCCAAATAAAAAAATAAAAATAAAAAATGAGAAAAAAAGAGAGAAGGGGCAATGCTACTATCCTTTTACCACACTTGTGCTTCAAAGTAGCACCATGATCTTCATGATAGAGAGTCTCCTATGTTGTCACTTTCATATACTAGTGGGAATCTTTCATTATAGAACTTGGCTTGTATATTCCAATGATGGGCTTCCTCAAAATGCCCTAGGTCTTCGTGAGAAAGCGAGTTGGATGCACACCCACTAGTTTCTTTTATTGAGCTTTCATACATTTATAGCTCTAGTGCATCCGTTGCATGGCAATCCCTACTCACTCACATTGGTATCTATTGATGGGCATCTCCATAGCCCATTGATACGCCTAGTTGATGTGAGACTATCTTCTCCTTTTTGTCTTCTCCACAACCACCATTCTATTCCACCTATAGTGCTATATCCATGGCTCACGCTCATATATTGCGTGAAGATTGAAAAAGTTTGAGAACATCAAAAGTATGAAACAATTGCTTGGCTTGTCATCGGAGTTGTGCATGATTTAAATATGTTGTGTGGTGACGATGGAGCATAGTCAGACTATATGATTTTGTAGGGATAACTTTCTTTGGCCATGTTATTTTGAGAAGACATGATTGCTTTGTTAGTATGCTTGAAGTATTATTATTTTTATGTCAACATGAACTTTTGTCTTGAATCTTATGGATCTTAATATTCTTGCCACAATAAAGAGAACTACATGGATAAATATGTTAGGTAGCATTCCACATGAAAAATTCTGTTTTTATCATTTACCTACTCGAGGACGAGCAGGAATTAAGCTTGGGGATGCTAACACGTCTCCAATGTATCTATATTTTTTGATTGTTCCATGCTATTATATTATCAACCTTGGATGTTTTATATGCATTTATATGCTATTTTATATGATTTTTGGGACTAACCTATTAACCTAGAGCTCAGTGCCAGTTTCTGTTTTTCCCTTGTTTTAGAGTATCGCAGAAAAGGAAAATCAAACAGAGTCCAACTGACCTGAAACTTCACGGAACTTATTTTTGGACCAGAAGAATCCCATGGAGTATCGGAGTTTGACCTGGAGAGTCCCGGGCTGCCCACAAGGGTGGGGGGTGCACCCACCCCCCGGGCGCGCCCCCTGCCTCGTGGACAGCCCGGAGGTCCACCGACGTACTTCTTCCTCCCATATATACCCATATACCCTAAAAACTTCGGAGAGCAGAATAGATCGGGAGTTCCGCCGCCAGAAGCCTCCGTAGCCACCGAAAACCAATCTAGACCCGTTTCGGCACCCTGTTGGAGGGGGGAATCCCTCTCCGGTGGCCATCTTCATCATCTCGGCACTCTCCATGACGAGGAGGGAGTAGTTCTCCCTCGGGGCTGAGGGTATGTACCAGTAGCTATGTGTTTGATCTCTCTCTCTCGTGTTCTTGAGGTGATACGATCTTGATGTATCGCGAGCTTTGCTATTATAGTTGGATGTTATGATGTTTCTCCCCCTCTACTCTCTTGTAATGGATTGAGTTTTCAATTTGAAGTTATCTTATCGGATTGAGTCTTTAAGGATTTGAGAACACTTGATGTATGTCTTGCATATGCTTATCTGTGGTGACAATGGGATATCATGTGATCCACTTGATGTATGTTTTGGTGATCAACTTGCGAGTTCCATGACCTCGTGAACTTATGCATAGGGGTTGGCACACATTTTCGTCTTGACTCTCCGGTAGAAACTTTGGGGCACTCTTTGAAGTTCTTTGTGTTGGTTGAATAGATGAATCTGAGATTGTGTGATGCATATCGTATAATCATACCCACACATACTTGAGGTGACATTGGAGTATCTAGGTGCCATTAGGGTTTTGGTTGATTTGTGTCTTAAGGTGTTATTCTAGTACGAACTCTATGATAGATTGAACGGAAAGAATAGCTTCATGTTATTTTACTACGGACTCTTGAATAGATCGATCAGAAAGGATAACTTTGAGGTGGTTTCGTACCCTACCATAATATCTTTGTTTGTTCTCCGCTATTAGTGACATTGGAGTGACTCTTTGTTGCATTTTGAGGGATAGTTATACGATCCAATTATGTTGTTATTGTTGAGAGAACTTGCACTAGTGAAAGAATGAACCATAGGCCTTGCTTCCTAGCATTGCAATACCGTTTTTGCTCACTTTTATCATTAGTTACCTTGCTGTTTTTATATTTTCAGATTACAAAAACTATTATCTACTATCCATATTGCACTTGTATCACCATCTCTTCGCCGAACTAGTGCACCTATACAATTTACCATTGTATTGGGTGTGTTGGGGACACAAGAGACTCTTTGTTATTTGGTTGCAGGGTTGCTTGAGAGAGACCATCTTCATCCTACGCCTCCCACGAATTGATAAACCTTAGGTCATCCACTTGAGGGAAATTTGCCGCTGTCCTACAAACCTCTGCACTTGGAGGCCCAACAACGTCTATAAGAAGAAGGTTGTGTAGTAGACATCAAGAATCAAATATTGTTCATAGATAAACTTGATCATAAACCCACAATTCATCGGATCTCGACAAACACACCACAAAAAGAGTTACATCAAGTAGATCTCCAAGAAGATCGAGGAGAACATTGTACTGAGATCCAAAGAGAGAGAAGAAGCCATCTAGCTAATAACTATGGACCCGAAGGTCTGAGGTAAACTACTCACACATCATCGGAGGGGCCATGGAGTTGATGTAGAGGCCCTCCGTGATCGATTCCCCCTCTGGCGGAGCTCCGGAAAAGGCCGCAAGATGGGATCTCTTGGGTACAGAAGGTTGCGGCGGTGGAAATAGGGTTTCGTGGTGCTCCTGGATGTTTTCGGGGTATATGAATATATATAGGAGGAGGAAGTAGGTCGGTGGAGCCACGAGGGACACACGAGGGGGGAGGGCGCGCCCAGTGGGTAGGCGTGCCCCCCCTGCCTCGTGGCCTCCTCGTTGGTTGCTTGACGTCCACTCCAAGTTCCCTGGATCACGTTTGTTCCAAAAATAACTCTCCCGAAGGTTTTATTCCATTTGGATTCTGTTTGGTATTCCTTTTCTGCGAAACACTGAGATAGGCAAGAAACAGCAATTTGCATTGGCCCTTGGGTTAGTTGGTTAGTCCCAAAAATAATATAAAAGTGTATAAATAAGCCGATTAACATCCAAAACAGATAATATAATAGCATGGAAGAATCAAAAATTATAGATATGTTGGAGACGTATCAACGACACTCTTGGTTGGTCGAGGCAGGAGGAGCAACAGATATGGGTTCAACATTGAGGGGTTCTTGGGTTGCAGCACGCTCTTTCTTTGAAGACTTTGAAGCCTTTGTCTTCAATTTCTTCTTGGAGGTAGCATCATCAGATATATCTTTGTGCTTCTGCTTCCTGGCTTCGACTTCAGCTGCCCTTGTTTTCTTCAACTCTAAATTTGTTGAGGTGACCTTAGGCTTCGAGCTTGTCATGCTGGCAGGGAAGACAATGTGAGGTTCTTACTGCCTTGGTGCTTCAGATTGGGCTTCAGCAGACTTCTTCTTTGGCTTGGCAGCCATTCTGGGGTCGATGCCAGGACGCCCAAGAGCCTTGCAGTTTTCAGCTTCATTGTGGGCTTGAACACACTTCTGCGCATAGTACTTCATGCGATCTCATGAGCCTTTGGCTTCTTCATGCTTCTTGTGAAATTGTTCCTTAAGATCATGCAGCATCTTCTTGAAGATCTGCACATCAGCCACAATGAGCTTAGCCATATTATTCCTTAAATGAGCCTTCTCATAATCAATCTTGTTCTTGAGTTCAACAATTTTCTGGGCCAAGGCTAGGTCATTGGCAATAGCTCCATGGAACGTGATGCTTATGTCCATCGGCAGTTGTAGATCATCAATGTTCATGCTTTGGTCATCAAACCACTCATTGATGAAGTTGTTCAGAATGTCAACATCAAAGAGGGGCATATCGTTGAAGATCTCTGCATCTTGCTTGCTCTTGATCAGCATCTCTAGAGCATCATCACTAGATAGATCAATGGTGTTTTCCTCGTTGCGCAGAACGGCAGCAGGAGTCAGTTCATGCCCAGAAATCTTCTTGGGCTTCATGGTTTTCATGGACTTCTCGGCCTTTTTGGAAACACGAGACAAATCTTTAGACTGTACACTGGGTTCAGGAGGTGCAGTTTTCAGCGGCTTCACAGTCGAAGCATTTGGTGTGGCAGAGGGCTTCAAAGCTTTTGACTTCTTTTTCTTTTGCTTCGGTGGAGCAGGCGCATCTTCGGAGTCTGCGTCATCAGCTGATTGCTCCACAGTGGCCCTCTGAGCAGCAATGTGGGAGAGAAGCCCATCGAAGCTGGTGAAGGGGCCAATGACATTTAGATTGGCATCACGAGTGCCATCCTGTCTTGGAGGAGATGGACCAGGGTTGAAGTTGAGTCCAAGATCTTTCTTGTTCTTCACAGCTGACTCCTTTGCAAATTGGTAGTTGCATTTGAACAGATTGTCTTCGCGACGCCATAATAATGATGATGGGTCGACATTTTCAGGCTTTGGTCCATGGACCATGCATGGATAGAAGCCTTGAGCGATGGCTTTAGGCTTCGACTTTGGCTGCAGATTTCTGTACAAAATATCTCCCCACGGGCGCTTGATAGCATTCTTCTCTGCGTATTCAGGGGTTACAAAGTTATACTTGAACCACTATTCAGCCCAATATCTTCGAATCCATTGGATTCGGGTCTTCCGCTGATCGTAACTTTCCTCATGATCTGACTTGTATAATTCATACAGGTCCGGAGGCAGATCTAGAGTTGTGTTGCCTCTGTGCTGCCTGCGACCTTTCCTAGCAGACTTTTTTGTGGCCATGATATTCAAGCAGATAGGCTTCAGAACAGGGAAAGTCTTCCGTCTACCTGTCAGATAAGAACTGGCTTCAAGGGAGTGAATATGATGCTGTAAGAACTCTGCAAATGAATGCAGACTATGAGAACCAAGGGATTCTCCCACATACATGTACCTGTGACAACATTAGAGGTGCGAGGGAAGGGGAAGAGGTCATATGCATTCTCAGGAGATTTTGAAGATAAATCAGTTTGAAGACATTGACCTCATAGAGAGAAAACATTCACTTATTTGAGGAGAGTTGGTTCCAGATTTGTACGATCCATGAATAAGTACATGTGAGGAATCTAACTAGTTATGAAGCATAAGTGAATACCCTTAGCATAATATGAGATGCAGATAAAGACAGGTCCATATTTGGAAGTGTAGAAACCACTTTTGGTCGAATAGGATAGATTCGACGGATCAAAGAGACATTAAAAAGGTGAGATTTAATTACCCTGATGAACTGCTAGACAAGGCAGAGGTGGAAGCCAGTAGTTCAATCTACCACGCACTAACTTGGCGGCGGAAGACACCTACGGCGGCGGCGGTGGAGAGGACGAGGTATGCGGCCGGCATGAGGATGACGTCGAAGAAATCACGGCAGCTAAGCGCTTCGTCTCCGGTGTCGACGCGAGCTAGTGGAGGCGGTAGGGTTTGAGCGAGGTGGAAGAGGAGACAATGACCATGGGGTGTGTGTATTTATAAGGAAAGGGACTTCACAACGTAATTACTCATGTGCCCCTGGCGGTTCACATCTGAAGGACACGTGACCTGCATGCAACTTATTGGAAGTCGTTCCATGTTCCCACGCACGCCTGGATTGTCGGGTGGTTGTTCCGGCTTCTCCGGTATTCGGGCAAAAGGGATATGGCAACTAAACAGATTTAAATGTTTTTCTATGTGTCTTCTGCTAACAAGGACTCAGAGAAGACATTCGACAGGTTTCAACAGAGTGCATATGACTTGGATAGATAGAGTTTGAGGTAGAAGCATAGAAGGGGGTTAGGGTCCGATCGTATTCACTTAGATTAGAAAAATTCAAGTGTGAAGACATAGCTATAAGTGAATGATGTAGAGGATAGAACATGCATATATATATATATATATATATATATATATATATATATATATTTCAGTATAAGACCAACTCAACATTGCAAAGATAAACCTTGAAGTCAAACTGATGTTGAAGACAAACCAAATGCGATGACTATGCAATTATGACGCCAGATGAAACACTTCAAAAAGATTTTGGTGGTGGCGTTACCCACTGTATAGGAAGTATTAGACCCAGACACGACGCAAAATTATCGTGGCGCTCCGAAGTCAAATTCCGTGTTAACGTATTCACACTTAGAGTGTATGTCTTCATTGATTGAAGATATACGTTACTTCGTGTGTTGCACATCTAAGTCATCAACATGCATAAGCGTTAGGATGTGTGTCATATTACAAGACATTTGAGGATTCTAAGATATTTAGCTCACACCGCAACTTGCAAAACCTTTTCTCATCCAAGGGCTTTGTGAAGATATCTGCCAATTGCTCTTCAGTGTTGACGTGAATGATATCAATATCTTCCTTCATGACATGATCTCTGAGAAAGTGATGACATATCTTAATGTGCTTTGTCTTCAAGTGCTGAACTGGATTGTTGGCAATATTTATGGCGCTTTCATTGTCGCAGTAAAGGGGCACATGCTTCAGGTGGATGCCATAGTCCTTGAGAGTTTTCTTCATCCATAGAAGCTGAGCGCAGCAAGATCCAGTAGCAATGTATTCAGATTCAGTAGTGGAGAGGGATACACAGTTTTGCTTCTTTGAAGACTAACAGACAAGAGATCATCCAAGAAAGTGACATGTGCCTGATGTGGACTTGCGATCAACCTTGTCACCATCATAATCAGCATCTAAGAATCCAACTAGAACAAACTCTGAGCCCTTTGGATACCATAATCCTAGTGTTGGGGTGTAAGACAAATATCGAAGAATTCGCTTCACATCTAAGTGATGCAATTCCTTTGGCACCGCTTGGAATCGGGCAAGCATGCAAATGCTAAGCGTTATATCTGGCCTAGATGCACATAAATAGACTAAAGAACCAATCATGGAGCGGTATACCTTTTGATTGAACTCTTTACCATTGTCGTTGGGGCCCAGATGACTTTTGGTTGGCATTGGCGTCGTGTATCCTTTGCAGTCTTGCATTCCAAACTTCAGGAAATCTTTGAGGTATTTTTCTTGTGATATGAAGATGTCGTTGTTCTGCTGACGGATTTGAAGACCGAGGAAGAACTTCAGCTCACCCATCATGGACATCTGATATTGCTCTTGCATCATATGTCCAAACTCATCACTTTATTTCTTGTCAGTGCAGCCAAAGATAATGTCATCCACATAGATTTGGCACACAAACAGTTCACCATCATATGTCTTCATGAAGAGTGTGGAATCCAGGGAACCAGGTTTGAAGCCTTTGCTCTTCAGGAAGTCTTTGAGTGTGTCATATGCTACCTCTTGAGCACTGCATTGGATTTCCCCGAAGAGGAGAGGATGATGCAGCAAAGTAGTGTAAGTATTTCCCTCAGTTTTTGAGAACCTAGGTATCAATCCAGTAGGAGGCTACGCGCGAGTCCCTCGTACCTACACAAAAACAATAGCTCAACGCAACCAACGCGCTTAGGGGTTGTCAATCCCTTCACGGTCACTTACGAAAGTGAGATCTGATAGAGAAGATAAATAATAGTTTTGGTATTTTTGGTATAGAGATGCAAAGTGAAAAGTAAAAGGCAAAGTAAAAAAGCAAAGCAATAATAAAGTGATGGAGATTGATATGATGAGAAAGAGACCCGGGGGCCATAGGTTTCACTAGTGGCTTCTCTCAAGAGCATAAGTATTCTATGGTGGGTGAACAAATTACTGTTGAGCAATTGAAAGAATTGAGCATAGTTATGAGAATATCTAGGTATGATCATGTATATAGGCATCACGTCTGAGACAAGTAGACCGACTCCTGCCTGCATCTCTACTATTACTCCACTCATCGACCGCTATCCAGCATGCATATAGAGTATTAAGTTAAAAACAGAGTAACGCCTTAAGAAAGATGACATGATGTAGAGGGATAGTTTCATGCAATATGATAAAAACCCCATCTTGTTATCCTCGATGGCAATAATGCGTGCTTTTTTGCCCCTTCTGTCACTGGGAAAGGACACCGCAAGATCCAACCCAAAGCTAAGCACTTCTCCCATGGCAAGAAAAACCAATCTAGTAGGCCAAACCAAACTGATAATTCAAAGAGACTTGCAAAGATAACCAATCATACATAAAAGAATTCAGAGAAGATTCAAATATTATTCATAGATAGACTGGATCATAAACCCACAATTCATCGGTCTCAACAAACACACCGCAAAAAGAAGATACATCGAATAGATCTCCACGAGAGAGGGGGGAACATTGTATTGAGATCCAAAAAGAGAGAAGAAGCCATCTAGCTACTAACTATGGACCCGTAGGTCTGAAGTAAACTACTCACACTTCATCGGAGGGGCTTGGATGATGATGTAGAAGCCCTCCGTGATCGATGCCCCCTCCGGCGGAGCTCCGGAACAGGCCCCAAGATGGGATCTCGTGGATACAGAAAGTTGCGGCGGTGGAATTAGGTTTTTGGCTCTGTATCTGATTGTTTGGGAGTATGTAGGTATATATAGGAGGAAGGAGTACGTCGGTGGAGCTTCGAGGGGCCCACGAGGCAGGGGGCGCGCCCTCCACCCTCGTGACCGCCTTGTGGCTTTCTTGACGGAGGGTCCAAGTCTCCTGGGTCTTATCTAATGAGAAAATCGCGTTCCCGAAGGTTTCATTCCATTTGGACTCCATTTGATATTATGTTTCTCCAAAACACTGAAATAGGCAAAAAAACAGCAATTCTGGGCTGGGCCTCCGGTTAATAGGTTAGTCCCAAAAATAATATAAAAGTGGAAAATAAAGCCCAATATAGTCCAAAACAGTAGGTAATATAGCATGGAGCAATCAAAAATTATAGATACGTTGGAGACGTATCATCATACCAAGCGCTAGGGGCTTGTTGGGGCCATACAGTGCCTTGTTGAGCTTGTATACCATGTCAGGATGCTTTGGGTCTTCAAAACCTAGTGGTTGAGCAACATACACTTCTTCAATCTTGCCATTGAGAAAGGCACTCTTTACATCCATTTGATACAGAAGGATGTTGTGATGGTTGGCATAGGCTAGCAGGATGTGAATGGCTTCAAGCCTAGCCACGGAGCAAATGTTTCATCGAAGTCAATCCCTTCTACTTGAGTGTAACCTTGAGCAACTAGATGAGCCTTTCTTCTGACGACTTGACCATGCTCATCTTGATTGTTGCGAAAGATCCATTTGGTGCCTATGATGTTGTGCTTGCGGGGATCAGGACGCTTTACTAGTTCCCAAACATTGTTCAGCTCGAATTGTTGAAGCTCTTCTTGCATAGCTTGAATCCATTCAGGTTCCATGAAGGCTTCAGCAACTTTCTTGGGTTCAGATATAGAGACAAATGCAAAGTGTCCACAGAAATTTGCTAGCTGTGTTGCTCTTGAACGAGTGAGTGGACCAGGTGCATTGATGCTATCGATTATCTTCTCAATATGTACTTCATTTGCAACACGAGGATGAACTAGACGAAGATTTTGCTCTTGCTGATCATTGTCTTTATCTTCAACATTAACTTCAGGCTGAGCAGTGTCTTCAGGTTGATTAGGTGCAGAAATGATGATTTCTTCTTCAGCCTGTGCCTCTGAAGGTATGATTTCTCCAGTACCCATAAGCTTGATAGATTCATTTGGTGAGACTTCGTCTAGCACATTTGGCAGGTGCTCTCTTTGCGAGCCGTTAGTCTCATTGAACCGCACATCCACAGCTTCAATCACTTTATAGTGAAAGAGGTTGAAGACTCTATTGGAGTGTGAATCCTTTTCGTAGCCAAGCATAAAACCTTCATGTGCTTTCGGTGCAAATTTTGAAGTGTGATGTGGATCCTTGATCCAACACCTAGCACCAAATACTCTCAAGTAACTGACGGTTGGCTTCTTACAGTTAGTAGCTCATATGATGTCTTATTTAGAAGCTTGTGAAGATAAACACTGTTGATGACGTGGCATGCGGCATCAATGGCTTCAGGCCAGAACTTTCTTGGAGTCTTGTACTCATCAAGCATTGTCCGTGCCATCTCAATGAGGGTTCTATTCTTGTGCTCAACGATGCCATTCTGCTGAGGTGTGTATGGAGCTAAGAACTCATGAGTGATGCCCAATGTATCAAGATAAGTGTCGAGGCCAGTATTCTTGAATTCTTGTGCCGTTGTCACTTCTGATGTGCTTGATCTTGATGCCATAGTTCATCATGGCACGATTGGCGAATCATCTGAAGACATCCTGCACTTCATTCTTATAGAAGATTATGTGCACAAATGTATATCTTGAGTAATCATCAACAATGACGAAGCCATAGAGGCAAGCAGTGGTAGTAAGTGTAGAGTAGTGAGTAGGGCCAAATAATTCCATGTGAAGCAGCTCGAAGGGACGAGATGTCGTCATGATTGTCTTTGAGGGGTGCTTGGCCCTAGTCATCTTTCCAGCTTCGCAGGCACCACATAGATGATCCTTCTTGAACTTGATGCCCTCGATGCCTACGACATGCTTCTTCTTTGCGAGAGTGTACAAGTTTCTCATGCCGGCATGCCCTAGCCTCCGATGCCAGAGCCAGCATTCTGAAGCTTTTACTAGAAGACATACGGCTAACTGTGGTCCTACTGAGAAATCTACCATATACATATCGTCTTTTTGATACCCTTCAAAGACTAGAGTTTTGTCAGATTCCATAAGCACAAGGCAATGATATTTTCCAAATATCACAATCATGTTCAGATCACAAAGCATTGAGACAGACATTAAGTTGAAACCAAGGGATTCAACAAGCATCACTTTATCCATGTGTTGATCCCTTGAGATTGCAACTCTACCTAGACCCAATACCTTGCTTTTACCAGTGTTAGCAAATGTGATGTGACTCTTGTCATATGGACGTAGGGTTGAATCCATAAGAAGACTTCGATCACCAGTCATGTGGTTTGTGCATCCACTATCCATGATCCACCCAGAAGCATTCGGTATCGTACCCTGCAATGCAGTTGGGGGGTGGGGGATAGGCTTCACCAAGAGAAGTGTGAAGCATAAACATTTGATGAACAAGCATATTATGAAAGTTCAGATCCTGGTTAGAATAAATAGGATGTTTGTCAAGGAATCCTGGGACGAAATACATAGTCAGACCATTTTGGCATTTTATATTGCGTCCCACAAGATGTCTTAGGTCCCCAGCATAAGCATCAGAAGCTTTTCATTTTTGGCTGGAGACCATTCCCTACAAAAGAGAGTTAATTCTTCTTAACCACCCACATCTTAAGGGGTGGCTTAGAAGCGATGAGTCTAAGTGCAGCATCTGAGAATTTAGGCTTTGGAGCCCTAGAAAATCCCCCGGGGAACTAGTGGGCCTAGACGGACCTTAGTGGAGAGATAGAGGGGCTGCCAGGGCAGGGCACGCGCCCCTCCCCCTTAGGTCCGAATTGGACTAGGGGGAGGTGGTGCCCCCCTTTCCTTCCTCGCTCCCACTCCTTCCTTTCCCCTCCTAGTACGACTAGGAAAAGGAGGAATCCTACTCCTACTAGGAGGAGGATTCCTCCCCTCCTTGGCGCGCCCTAGCGCCGGCCGGACTCTCCCCTTGCTCCTTTATATACGGGGGAAGGGGGGCACCCTAGAACACACAAGTTGACATTGTTTAGCCATGTGCGGTGCCATCCTCCACCATAATCCACCTCGGTCATATCGTAGCGGTGCTTAGGCAAAGCCATGTTCCGGTAGCTTCATCATCACTGTCATCACGCCGTCGTGCTGATGAAACTCTCCCTCGACACTCAGTTGGATCTAGAGTTCGTGGGACGTCATCGAGCTGAACGTGTGCAGATCGCGGAGTTGCTGTACCTTCGATACTAGGATCGGTCGGATCGTCAAGACGTCCGACTACATCAACCGCGTTGTTATAATGCTTCCGCTTACGGTCTACGAGGGTACATGGACAACACTCTTCCCCTCTCATTGCTATGCATCACCATGATAGATCTTGCGTGTGCATAGGAAATTTTTTGGAATTACTGTGTTCCCCAAGAGTGGTATCCGAGCCAGGTCTATGCGTAGATGTTATATGCACAAGTAGAACACAAAGGAGTTGTGGGCGTGGGTATATACATATTGCTTGCCGTCACTACTTGATTCTTGATTCAGTGGTATTGTTGGATGAAGCAGCCCAGACCGACATTACGCGTACGCTTACAGGAGACTGGTTCTACCGACGTGCTTCGCACACAGGTGGCTAGTGTGTGTCTGTTTCTCCAGCTTTAGTTGAATCGGATTCAATGAACAGGGTTCTTTCTGAAGATCAAAAAGCAATCACTATACCGCGTTGTGGTTTTTGATGCATAGGTAAGAACGGTTCTTGCTCAGCCCGTAGCAGCCACGTAAAACTTGTTTTTGCAGGGTATGTTGTGATGTGATATGGTCAAGAAATGATGCTAAATTTTATTGTATGAGATGATCATGTTTTGTAACATAGTTATCGGCAACTGGCAGGAGCCATGTGGTTGTCGCTTTATTGTATGAAATGCAATCGCCATGTAATTGCTTTACTTTATCACTAAGTGGTAGTGATAGTCGTAGAAGCAATAGTTGGCGAGACGACAACGATGCTTCGATGGAGATCAAGGTGTCAAGTCGGTGACGATGGTGATCATGACAGTGCTTTGGAGATGGAGATCAAAGGCACAAGATGATGATGGCCATATCATATCACTTATATTGATTGCATGTGATGTTTATCCTTTATGCATCTTATTTTGCTTAGTTCGGCGGTAGCATTTGTAACGCCCCGGACGTAACTTTCCCAATTTGTACTCCAACTCTTGCCGTTTCCGGCGTTAAGTTATATTTATTCCTCGGGTTTGGTTCTTTGTCTCCGTGTGTTGTTGTATTTGTCATGCATCTCATATCATGTCATCATGTGCATTGCATTTGCATACGTGTTCATCTCATGTATTCGAGCATTTTCCCCGTTGTTCGTTTTGCATTCCGGCGCTTCGTTCTCCTCCGGTGGTCATTTCTAGCTTTCTTTCGTGTGTGGGGTTTAAACATTTCCGGATTGGACCGAGACTTGCCATGCGGCCTTGGTTTACTACCGGTAGACCGCCTGTCAAGTTTCGTATCATTTGGACTTCGCTTGATACTCCAACGGTTAACCGAGGGACCGAAAAGGCCTCGTGTGTGTTGCAGCCCAACACCCCTCCATTTTGGCCCAAAACCCACCAAACTCTGCTCCATGTCCTAGAGCGTTCGATCACGATCGCGTGGCCGAAAGCCGCACCTCATTTGGACTCTCCTAGCTCCCCCTATGCCTATATATACACCCCCCTTTCCAAATCTCGGATCTCTCCCCGTCCAACCCTAGTATAAAAAAAACATTTCCGTGCCACCGACGGACATGTCCGGAGCCTAGCCGGACACGTCCGCCGCGCCCCCTCGCCCACTCCCCAAGCGCCACGTGGCGGGCGGACCACTTCCCCACCGCCGGCCCGCCGAAGCCCGGGGCAGGCCCTCCCGCGCCGCCACCCGGGCCCCGACCTCGCCTCCTCCCCGCGTCGTCTTCCTCCGGGACGGCCGAGCTCCGCCGCGGGAGCTCGCCGCCCAGCTGCCGCCGGCCGCCCCGACCTCGCCTCCCGGCGCCGCCGCCTCGGGCCACCGCCGCCGACCCCGCGCGCTGCTCCGCCGCCTCGGGCCACCGCCGTCTTCCCACCTACTCCGGCCACCGACGAACTCCGGCGAGCTCCAAGTCCGGTCAACCTCGGGAGTCGCGCCGTGAACAGTGCCAGATCCAGATCCAAAATCCCCCCGGTTGACTTTTGTTCCCCGAACCCTAATTTTTTATGCCTACTTTGATCTGTCGTAACTTTGCATCCGTAGCTCCAATTTGGACATATAGCATATCAAAATGTTCGCCTCGACGAGTACATCATTTCATTCCATTGCATCATTTTCATTTGAGCTCATCTTGATGCCCAAAATGCTGTTAGAAGGGGGCTCCGTGAGTTAATTGTCAGATCTGCTAGTTCATCTTAGACTTTTGTCATTTTTGCCATGATTATTGTGTGCATGCTATGCCTGCGAGTCCTTCATATGTTTTGTTATGGATTTTGTCTTCTTTCCATAGGTGCAACCCATGCATTTTTAGGATGTGTGTGGTGACTTGTGCAAGCTTGCAAAGTGAGGCACCCGGTAAATCCATTTTCAGGGACTTAGTAGTTTTCACTAAGTCTGGGATTATTTAGTTCATGATGCCATATGTTCAGCTTGTTTCCTAGTGATCCGTGCCTCTTTTGAGGATGATCAGTAAAGGAGTTTTGTTAATCATGTTATGCTCTATCCATCCATGTCTTTGTTTTCAATTATGGAGCACCCTAGCTTGAGTCAATCGAGCTCTACTTTTGCTTCGTGGTGAATCTAGGCAGATCGTCAACTTGTTTGCGATTTTGCCGGCGTTGTAGTAGTTGATCCGTGCATGCTATTCCATTGTTCTTGCCATGTCTAGATAGCATTTTGTGCCTTCTTAATGATTGTATGCTTTCCTTGCCATGACTTGCACCGTGGTGAGTGCATCGAGCTTGTTTACATGCCTTCGTGAGTTATATTTCAGCATGTCTCAGTTTTCACTAAGTCTGAAAACTGATTGTGTTTTTGCTATGTTCGTGTGCCCGTTAGTATATTTTGTGAACCCTTTTGGCCCCAGGTCACTTTGGGTCTTTTGTTAAGCTTGTTGAGTAGCTCCATGACATGTTCTTACTTGTCTTAATCAGGTCATGTATCAGGTTGTTTTGATGCTCCGAAGAGGGCTTCGTGATCTGAAATTTCAGACAAGTGTTAATTTCACTAAGTCTGGAATCTGATTTGTATTTGCGTTTTTGCCATGCTTGTTTGAACCTCATAATGGATGAATTGTCCGTAGCTCAGTGCTAGCCTTTTGTTAAGCATCTTGTGTGCATCCCTGCCATGTATTTTATTGTCATGTTTGGTGGCTGTAGCATGTTCATTTCATTGCATTTAGATGCCTACTTGCTGTAAATCGCAGACCAGTGTCATATCTTAAAACGCTTGCCATTTCCAAACCGTAACTCCGATCCCGATGTTCTTTATATCATTTTCAAGCGATTTCATCTCATCTTTCTAGTGGCACCCTTGAAATTCCATGTTGAGGCCAGGTTCATGCATTTCCTGTCATATCTTGCATTTTGCATCCTGCATCGCATGCCGCATAGCATATCATCATTTCATCATATTACTTGTTCTTGCACGTGGTTGATTGTATCCTTGTTGCTTGTTTGTCTTGTTTGGGTAGAGCCAGGAGACAAGTTCGCTACCGAGGAGCCCGTTGAGTTTGCTTGTGAGGATCCAGTCAACTCTGACAACTGTGCAGGCAAGATGATCATACCTCCGAAATCACTACTATCTTTGCTATGCTAGTTTGCTCGCTCTTTGCTATGCCAAAGCTACGATGCCTACCTTTTGCTTGTCAGCCTCCCAATTGCCATGTTGAACCTCTAACCCACCTTGTCCTAGCAAACCATTGTTTGGCTATGTTACCGCTTTGCTCAGCCCCTCTTATAGCGTTGCTAGTTGCAGGTGAAGATTGGAGGTCGTTCCTTGTTGGAACACTTTTATTTACTTGTTGGGATATCATTATATTGCTATGTTATCTTAATGCATCTATATACTTGGTAAAGGGTGGAAGGCTCGGCCTCTCGCCTAGTGTTTTGTTCCACTCTTGCCGCCCTAGTTTCCGTCATATCGGTGTTATGTTCCCGGATTTTGCGTTCCTTACGCGGTTGGGTTATAATGGGAACCCCTTGATATTTCGCCTTGATTAAAGCTTTTCCAGCAATGCCCAACATTGGTTTTACCATTCGCCACCTAGCCTTTTCTTTCCCTTGGGTTCTGCAGACTCAAGGGTCATCTTATTTTAACCCCCCCCGGGCCAGTGCTCCTCTGAGTGTTGGTCCACCTGTCAGCTACCGGTGGCCACCAGGGGCAACTCTGGGCTGGCCTACCCGTACCTAGGACAATCTGAGTGTGCCCTGAGAAAGAGATATGTGCAGCTCCTATCGGGATTTGTCGGCACATTCGGGCGGTGTTGCTGGTCTTGTTTTAACCTGTCGAAGTGTCTTGTTGTACCGAGATACCGAGTCTGATCGGATGTCTTGGGAGGAGGTCTATTCCTTCGTTGACCGTGAGAGCTTGTCATGGGCTAAGTTGGGACTCCCCTGCAGGGATTGAACTTTCGAAAGCCGTGCCCGCGGTTATGGGCAGATGGGAATTTGTTAATGTCCGGTTGTAGATAACTTGAACCTTAATTAATTAAAATGAATTAACTGAGTGCGTTACCGTGATGGCCTCTTCTCGGCGGAGTCTGGGAAGTGGACACGGTGTTGGAGTAATGTTTGCGCATGTTGTTCCTCTAGATTCTCGCTCGTGCTTCGCTTTCTCTTCTCGCTCTCTTTTGCGAATAAGTTAGCCACCATATATGCTAGTCGCTTGCTGCAGCTCCACATATATTTGCCTTACCCTTCCTATAAGCTCAAATTGTCTTGATCACGAGGGTGCGAGATTGCTGAGTCCCTGTGACTCATAGATTACTATAACTCCAGATGCAGTTCCAGGTGATTCCGCTCCAGGTGATGAGTACGAGCTCAAGTGGGAGTTCGACGAGGACTCTCAGCGTTACTATGTTTCCTTTCCCGATGATCAGTAGTGGTGCCCAGTTGGGGGTGATTGGGACCGTTGTCATATGTTGGGTTTTTCTTCTATTTTGGTGCCGTAGTCGGGCCATGAGTGTTTTGGATGATGTAATGTTATTTATGTACTTTGATGTGACGTGGCGAGTGTAATCCAACTATGTTCTCCCCTTTATTTATTCATGGGATGTTGTAAAGATTGCCTAACTTGTGACATATGCCTTCAATGCGATTATGTCTCTAAGTCGTGCCTCGACACGTGGGAGCTATAGTCGCATCGGGGGCGCTACAAGTTGGTAATCAGAGCCTTCCCCGACCTTAGGAGCCCCATTGCTTGATCATTTTTAGCGGCCGAGTTGTGTCTAGAAAAAATGTTTTGAGTCATTTAGGAATTATATATCGGAGAGCTTAGGAATTCTTTTTACTTCCCAGTCTCCTCATCGCTCTGGTGAGGCATCCTGACGTAGAGTTTTGACTCTTCTCTTCTCAAATTTCACTAAAAAAATTTAGGATCACGCGAGTATCTTGGAATCGTTCCGATGGCTTATGATGAGAACATTGTCTTGGTGCCTCCTGTCAGGGGTTTAGTGGAAGTGTCCCGGGGAGTTGAGCTCTGAGGTGTTGTCATCATAATTTTATCGTTGCAATTCTGGAATACTTGAGATATGTTCGCCGACATCGAAAATCTCTTTTATGCAGTTCGTTGGTGAGATAACCTCGACGCCACCCAGTACTGGGGCGGGAGTTCGGGAGTATCGCCATAACTTGTATAACGGATGCTTTTCGAAGGTTGAGGTAGATGGTTTCCGAAGTTTTCTTGGTTATGTGTTGAAGGATGGATACAGCTGGATGTAGGATTTGCTAGTTTGGGTGAGATATTATGCTTCCCCTGTATCCCCAACACCTGATTGCATAACCGGAAAGGTTCGGGAGTTTCATAGGTGGGAATTCTAGTAGCTCTAGTTCTTCTTCCACGGATATTGGTTTGAGATTGGGATTTCTTACCGATTATTCGTTCTTGATCCGTACCTTGTTGATTTATTTCTCTACCTTAATTCTACGTGGCTTCTCAATTTATGGATATGTGACCATTTGAAGAGGAATGCATTCGTTCATTTTGTTCGGATGTGAAGACTATATGTTGCAATTTTCATTCCGTTGGATTCAGCTTCAATATTTATCTGTCAATGTGCTAATGGTGGTCAACCTCTTCAGGATGGCTCCTCCAACGCGCACGACTCCGAATCCTGATCCGCCACCACCTCCACCTCCTCCAGAGGCATGGCAAGCTGTGATGGCCGCAACCAATGCAAACACACAGCTGATCATGCAAATTCTTCAAGAGCGCAATCAAGGCAGTCAAGGGAATCAAGGCAGCAATCAGAGTCACTTTGCTACACTCAACCAGTTCCTTGCTAACGGGCCAAAGACTTTCAGCAATTGTGTTGAGGCAACCGATGCTGACGATTGGCTTGTGGATCTGTGTAAGCATTTCGAGTGCAGTAACGTCAGGCCTGAGGACTTTGTCAAGTTCGCTTCCTTCCAACTCAAAGATCAAGCTGCAGAATGGTTCCAGCAGTACAAGGACTCCAGAGGTGGACGTGTTATCACTTGGGATGATTTCCGTCGAGATTTCCGAGCTCATCATATTCCGCAGAGCGTGGTTGAAAGCAAGCGTGAGGAATTCCGCAATCTGAAGCAAGGCTCTTTGTCTGTCTATGACTACAACAAGTTGTTCCAAAAGCTTGCCCGCTTTGCCAAGCAGGACGTGCCTGATGAGAAGAGCATGATATATCAGTTCAGGGGTGGTCTCAGAGAAGATATTCAGCTCGCTCTTGTTCTCTTTGAGCCCTTGAGGTACGATGAGTTCTACAACATGGCACTGAAGCAAGAGGCTGCTCAGTTGAGGTGTGATGCTTCCAGGAAGCGAGTCAGAGATGTTACTCCTTCTTCCTCTACTCAAGTGGCCAAGCAGCAGAAGTTTTGGCTTCCTCCTCCTCCGTTCCGTCAGCCGTATCAGCAGAAGAGCAAAGGTGGCAGTGGTTCTTCCCACCCACCCAACCCTGGCTTTCAGAACAAGACTTCATCTCAAGCTCCAAGATCGAGTGCTCCGTATCACCGTCCGCTTTCAGAGGTCACGTGCAACAAGTGCCAACAGAAGGGTCACTATGCCAACAAGTGTCTCAACCAGAGGCGTCTTCCTCCTCCTCCTCCTGTCAGATCGGCAAGTACAGCTGTGGTCAAGCATAACCCCAAGCATGCCAAGGTCAATTTGATGAATGCAGCTCAGGCAGAGGACTCGTCAGATGTGATCATGGGTAACCTTCTTGTTAATGATATTCCAGCTAAAGTTCTTTTTGACACTGGTGCATCGCATTTCTTCATCTCGAGACCGTTTACAAATAGGCATGAATTGGTTTCGCAAGTTTTGCCTAGTCCTTTAGCAGTTGTCTCTCCCGGTAAGCGCATGCAGGCTAACTCCATCGTTCCGGATGTTTCTATCACTTTGGGTGACTACAAGTTTCTATCTTCTCCAACGGTTCTTGGTGACTCGGATATTGATCTTATTCTTGGAATGGATTGGCTTTCTAAACACAAGGCTCAGCTTGATTGTGCAGCCAGGCAGATTCAATTGACTCATTCGTCTGAGGATGTAATTGTCTTTGCCGCTCGGGATAAGAAGGGTGAATTGGATGCCATCTCTCAAATTCCAGTCGTTTGCGAATATCAAGACGTCTTTCCAGAAGAGCTCCCAGGAATGCCTCCGCATCGGCCAGTTGAATTCGTTAGTGATCTTGAGCCTGGCATGGAACCTGTGTGCAAACGTCCTTACAAGCTCGAACCTGAAGAGTTGAAGGAGCTGAAGAAGCAACTCGATGAGCAAGAAAGAATGGGTCTCATCCGGCCTAGTTCTTCTCCGTGGGGTTGTGGTGTTCTTTTTGTGAAGAAGAAGGATGGAACGGACCGACTTTGTGTTGATTACCGTCCAGTGAACAAGAAGACCATCAAAAACAAATACCCACTTCCCAACATCAATGAGCTGTTCGAACAACTCAAAGGTGCCCAAGTATTCTCCAAGCTTGATCATCGTATGGGTTATCACCAGATTCGCATTCATGAAGAAGATATTCCCAAGACAGCATTCAGAACAAGCTTTGGTTCATATGAATACACTGTCATGTCTTTTGGCCTCGCCAACGCTCCTCCGACGTTCTCTCGCATGATGAACTTCATCTTCAACGCCTACACCAATGACTTCGTTTTGGTCTATCTCGACGACATTCTGGTTTTCTCCAAGAACAAGGAAGATCATGCCAAGCACTTGCGTTTGGTTCTTGATAAGCTCAGGGAACATCAGTTCTACGCCAAGTTCTCCAAGTGTGAATTTTGGCTCGATGAGGTTCTTTATCTTGGTCATATCATCTCTGCCAAGGGCATTGCCGTGAATCCTGAGAAGGTGTCTGCAATTGTGAATTGGGAACCTCCTCAGAACGTGAAGCAACTCCGCAGTTTTCTCGGTCTCGCAAGCTATTGCCGAAGATTCGTTGAAAACTTTTCCAAGATCGTGAAGCCTCTCTCAAATCTTCTTCAGAAGCATGTCAAGTACGTTTGGTCTCCGGAGTGTGATATTGCTTTCAACACTTTGAAAGAGAAGTTGATCACTGCTCCAGTTCTGACTCCGCCTGATGAATCCAAGCCGTACGAGGTCTTTTGTGATGCCTCTCTCCAAGGTCTTGGCGCAGTTTTGATGCAAGAGAAGAAAGTTGTTGCTTATACATCTCGCCAGTTGAAGCCTAATGAGAAGAACTACCCCACTCATGATCTCGAGTTGGCGGCAGTTGTGCATGCTCTTTTGACTTGGAGACATCTTCTATTGGGAAGAAAAGTGGACATTTTCACTGATCACAAGAGTCTCAAGTACATCTTCACTCAGCCTAATCTCAACCTCAGGCAAACTCGATGGGTCGAAATGATTCAAGAGTATAATCCGAGTATTGAGTATACTCCAGGCAAGGCCAATGTGATTGCTGACGCTTTGAGCAGGAAGGCCTACTGCAACAGTCTGATTCTCAAGCCTTATCAACCCGAGCTTTGTGAAGCTTTCCGCAAACTTAATCTGCAAGTTGTTCCTCAAGGTTTCCTCGCCAACCTTCAAGTCTCTCCTACCTTAGAAGACCAGATTCGCCAAGCCCAGCTTCTTGATGCTATGGTGAAAAAGGTGAAGATTGGGATTGCCAAGAGTCAGTCCAAGTACAAGTGCTACCGCCTTGATGACAAGGACACTCTCTTCTTCGAGGATCGTATTGTTGTGCCCAAAGGTGACCTCCGTAAAGTGATCATGAACGAGGCTCACAATTCTCTCCTCTCCATCCACCCTGGGAGCACGAAGATGTATCAGGACCTCAAGCAAGCTTATTGGTGGACTCGAATGAAGCGCGAGATCGCTCAATTCGTGAATGAATGTGATGTCTGCAGAAGAGTGAAGGCAGAACACCAAAGGCCAGCTGGTCTCCTCCAACCTCTTGCCATTCCAGAATGGAAGTTTGACCACATTGAAATGGACTTCGTGACTGGGTTTCCAAAGTCCAAGCGTGGCAATGATGCTATATTTGTTGTCATCGACAAACTCACCAAAGTGGCTCACTTTCTGCCTATCAAAGAGTCGATCACTGCAGCTCAATTGGCGGAACTCTATACCTCTCGCATTGTCTCTCTGCACGGTATTCCTCAAGTGATATCTTCAGACCGTGGCAGCATCTTTACCTCCAAGTTTTGGGATTCTTTTCAGAAGGCCATGGGCACTAACATCCGCTTCAGCACAGCTTTCCATCCTCAAACAAGCGGTCAAGTCGAGCGTGTCAACCAGATTCTTGAAGATATGCTCAGGGCTTGTGTGATCTCCTTCGGCATGAAGTGGGAGGATTGTCTTCCTTATGCTGAATTCTCCTACAACAATAGTTTTCAAGCAAGTTCGGGCAAGGCCCCTTTTGAAATTCTGTATGGCAGGAAGTGCCGTACCCCTCTCAACTGGTCTGAAACCGGTGAACGTCAGCTTTGGGTAATGACTTAATCACAGAGCAGAAGAAATGTGCAAAGTCATTCGTGATAACCTCAAAGCAGCCCAATCCCGCCAGAAGAGCTACTATGATAGTAAGCACCGTGATTTGGCTTTCGAGATCGGAGATCATGTTTACCTCCGTGTCTCTCCTATGAAAGGTACTCGTCGCTTCGGTATCAAAGGGAAGCTTGCCCCTAGATACGTGGGACCTTTCAAGATTGTCAGCAAGAGAGGCGACCTCGCCTATCAACTCGAGCTTCCTTCAAACTTTGCAAATGTTCATGATGTGTTCCATGTCTCTCAGCTTCGAAAGTGCTTCAAGACTCCTGACCGCACCGTCAACTTCGAGGACATTGAGCTCCAAGAAGATCTCTCTTATCGTGAGCACCCAGTTGCTATTCTTGAAGAGACTGAACGCAAGACTCGCAACAAGTCAATCAAATTTCTCAAAGTCAAGTGGTCACACCATTCCGACCGTGAAGCTACCTGGGAACGCGAGGATCACCTCCGTTCTGAGTACCCGGAGTTCTTTCAGTCCTAGATCTCGGGACGAGATCTTTTCGTAGTGGTGGAGTGTTGTAACGCCGCGGACGTAACTTTCCCAATTTGTACTCCAACTCTTGCCGTTTCCGGCGTTAAGTAATATTTATGCCTCGGGTTCGGGTCTTTGTCTTCGTGTGTTGTTGTCTTTGTCATGCATCTCATATCATGTCATCATGTGCATTGCATTTGCATACGTGTTCGTCTCATGTATTCGAGCATTTTCCCCGTTGTCCGTTTTGCATTCCGGCACTTCGTTCTTCTCCGGTGGTCATTTCTAGCTTTCTTTCGTGTGTGGGGTTTAAACATTTCCGGATTGGACCGAGACTTGCCATGCGGCCTTGGTTTACTACCGGTAGACTGCCTGTCAAGTTTCGTATCATTTGGACTTCATTTGATACTCCAACGGTTAACCGAGGGACTGAAAAGTTCTCGTGTGTGTTGCAGCCCAACACCCCTCCATTTTGGCCCAAAACCCACCAAACTCTGCTCCATGTCCTAGAGCGTTCGATCACGATCGCGTGGCCGAAAGCCGCACCTCATTTGGACTCTCCTAGCTCCCCCTATGCCTATATATACACCCCCCCTTTCCAAATCTCGGATCTCTCCCCGTCCAACCCTAGTATAAAAAAAACATCTCCGCGCCGCCGACGGACATGTCCGGAGCCTAGCCGGACACGTCCGCCGCGCCCCCTCGCCCACTCCCCAAGCGCCACGTGGCGGGCGGACCACTTCCCCGCCGCCGGCCCGCCGAAGCCCGGGGCAGGCCCTCCCGCGCCGCCACCCGGGCCCCGACCTCGCCTCCTCCCCGCGTCGTCTTCCTCCGGGAGGGCCGAGCTCCGCCGCGGGAGCTCACCGCCCAGCCGCCGCCGGCCGCCCCGACCTCGCCTCCCGGCGCCGCCGCCTCGGGCCGTCGCCGCCTCGGGCCACCGCCGCCGACCCCGCGCGCTGCTCCGCCGCCTCGGGCCACCGCCGTCTCCCCACCTACTCCGGCCACCGACGAACTCCGGCGAGCTCCAAGTCCGGTCAACCTCGGGAGTCGCGCCGTGAACAGTGCCAGATCCAGATCCAAAATCCCCCCCGGTTGACTTTTGTTCCCCGAACCCTCATTTTTTATGCCTACTTTGACCTGCCGTAAATTTGCATCCGTAGCTCCGATTTGGACATATAGCATATCAAAATGTTCGCCTCGACGAATACATCATTTCATTCCATTGCATCATTTTCATTTGAGCTCATCTTGATGCCCAAAATGCTGTTAGAAGGGGGCTCCGTGAGTTAATTGTCAGATCTGCTAGTTCATCTTAGACTTTTGTCATTTTTGCCATGATTATTGTGTGCATGCTATGCCTGCGAGTCCTTCATATGTTTTGTTATGGATTTTGTCTTCTTTCCAGAGGTGCAACCCATGCATTTTTAGGATGTGTGTGGTGACTTGTGCAAGCTTGCAAAGTGAGGCACCCGGTAAATCTGTTTTCAGGGACTTAGTAGTTTTCACTAAGTCTGGGATTATTTAGTTCATGATGCCATATGTTCAGCTTGTTTCCTAGTGATCCGTGCCTCTTTTGAGGATGATCAGTAAAGGATTTTTCTTAATCATGTTATGCTCTATCCATCCATGTCTTTGTTTGCAATTATGGAGCACCCTAGCTTGAGTCAATCGAGCTCTACTTTTGCTTCGTGGTGAATCTGGGCAGATCGTCAACTTGTTTGCGATTTTGCCGGCGTTGTTGTAGTTGATCCATGCATGCTATTCCATTGTTCTTGCCATGTCTAGCTAGCATTTTGTGCCTTCTTAATGATTGTATGCTTGCCTTGCCATGACTTGCACCGTGGTGAGTGCATCGAGCTCGTTTACATGCCTTCGTGAGTTATATTTCAGCATGTCTCAGTTTTCACTAAGTCTGAAAACTGATTATGTTTTTGCTATGTTCGTGTGCCCGTTAGTATATTTTGTGAACCCTTTTGGCCCCAGGTCACTTTGGGTCTTTTGTTAAGCTTGTTGAGTAGCTACATGCCATGTTCTTACTTGTCTTAATCAGGTCATGTATCAGGTTGTTTTGATGCTCCGAAGAGGGCTTCATGATCTGAAATTTCAGACAAGTGTTAATTTCACTAAGTCTGGAATCTGATTTGCATTTGCGTTTTTGCCATGCTTGTTTGAACCTCATAATGGATGAATTGTCCGTAGCTCAGTGCTAGCCTTTTGTTAAGCATCTTGTGTGCATCCCTGCCATGTATTTTGTTGTCATGTTTGGTGGTTGTAGCATGTTCATTTCATTGCATTTAGATGCCTACTTGCTGTAAATCGCAGACCGGTGTCATATCTTAAAACGCTTGCCATTTCCAAACCGTAACTCCGATTCCGATGTTCTTTATATCGTTTTCAAGCGATTTCATCTCATCTTTCCAGTGGCACCCTTGGTATTCCAAGTTAAGGCCAGGTTCATGCATTTCCTGTCATATCTTGCATTTTGCATCCCGCATCGCATCCCGCATAACATATCATCATTTCATCATATTGCTTGTTCTTGCACGTGGTTGATTGTATCCTTGTTGCTTGTTTGTCTTGTCTGGGTAGAGCCGGGAGACGAGTTCGCTACCGAGGAGCCCGTTGAGTTTGCTTGTGAGGATCCAGTCAACTCTGACAACTGTGCAGGCAAGATGATCATACCCTCGAAATCACTACTATCTTTGCTATGCTAGTTTGCTCGCTCTTTGCTATGCCAATGCTACGATGCCTACCTTTTGCTTGTCAGCCTCCCAATTGCCATGTTGAACCTCTAACCCACCTTGTCTTAGCAAACCATTGTTTGGCTATGTTACCGCTTTGCTCAGCCCCTCTTATAGTGTTGCTAGTTGCAGGTGAAGATTGGAGGCCGTTCCTTGTTGGAACACCTTTTATTTACTTGTTGGGATATCATTATATTGCCATGTTATCTTAATGCATCTATATACTTGGTGAAGGGTGGAAGGCTCGGCCTCTCGCCTAGTGTTTTGTTCCACTCTTGCCGCTCTAGTTTCCGTCATATCGGTGTTATGTTCCCGGATTTTGCGTTCCTTACGCGGTTGGGTTATAATGGGAACCCCTTGATATTTCGCCTTGATTAAAGCTTTTCCAGCAATGCCCAACATTGGTTTTACCATTCGCCACCTAGCCTTTTCTTTCCCTTGGGTTCTGCAGACTCAAGGGTCATCTTATTTTAACCCCCCCCCCGGGCCAGTGCTCCTCTGAGTGTTGGTCCACCTGTCAGCTACCGGTGGCCACCAGGGGCAACTCTGGGCTGGCCTACCCGTACCTAGGACAATCTGAGTGTGCCCTGAGAAAGAGATATGTGCAGCTCCTATCGGGATTTATCAGCACACTCGGGCGGTGTTGCTGGTCTTGTTTTAACCTGTCGAATTGTCTTGTTGTACCGGGTTATCGAGTCTGATCGGTGTGTCTCGGGTGGAGGTCTATTCCTTCGTTGACCGTGAGAGCTTGTTATGGGCTAAGTTGGGACTCCCCTGCAGGGATTGAACTTTCGAAAGCCGTGCCCGCGGTTTTGGGCAGATGGGAATTTGTTAATGTCCGGTTGTAGATAACTTGAACCTTAATTAATTAAAATGAATTAACTGAGTGCGTTACCGTGATGGCCTCTTCTCGGCGGAGTCTGGGAAGTGGACACGGTGTTGGAGTAATGTTTGCGCATGTTGTTCCTCTAGATTCTCGCTCGTGCTTCGCTTTCTCTTCTCGCTCTCTTTTGCGAATAAGTTAGCCACCATATATGCTAGTCGCTTGCTGCAGCTCCACATATATTTGCCTTACCCTTCCTATAAGCTCAAATAGTCTTGATCGCGAGGGTGCGAGATTGCTGAGTCCCTGTGACTCAGAGATTACTATAACTCCAGATGCAGGTCCAGGTGATTCCGCTCCAGGTGACGAGTACGAATTCAAGTGGGAGTTCGACGAGGACTCTCAGCGTTACTATGTTTCCTTTCCCGATGATTAGTAGTGGTGCCCAGTTGGGGGTGATTGGGACCGTTGTCGTATGTTGGGTTTTTCTTCTATTTTGGCGCCGTAGTCGGGCCATGAGTGTTTTGGATGATGTAATGTTATTTATGTACTTTGATGTGACGTGGCGAGTGTAAGCCAACTATGTTCTCCCCTTTATTTATTCATATTACATGGGATGTTGTGAAGATTGCCTAACTTGCGACATATGCCTTCAATGCGATTATGTCTCTAAGTCGTGCCTTGACACGTGGGAGCTATAGTCGCATCGGGGGCGCTACAGCATTATAAGATGATCTCTCACTAAATTTCAAGGTATAAGTGTTCTCCCTGAGTATGCATCGTTGCTACAGTTCGTCGTGCCGAGACACCACGTGATGATCGGGTGTATAAGATCTACGTTCACATACAATGGGTGCAAGCCAGTTTTGCACATGTAGAATACTCGGGTTAAACTTGACGAACCTAGTATATGCAGATATGGCCTCCGAACACTGAGACCAAAAGGTCGAGCATGAATCATATAGTAGATATGATCAACATAGTGATGTTCACCATTGAAAACTACTCCATCTCACGTGATGATCGGACATGGTTTGGTTGATATGGATCACATGATCACTTAGATGATTAGAGGGATGTCTAACTAAGTGGGAGTTCTTAAGTAACTTGATTAATTGAACTTTAATTTATCATGAACTTAGTGCCTGATAGTATTTTGCATGTCTATGTTATTGTAGATAGATGGCCCGTTCTGTTGTTCTGTTGAATTTTAATGCGTTCCTAGAGAAAGCTAAGTTGAAAGATGATGGTAGCATCTACATGGACTGGGTCCGTAACTTGAGGATTATCCTCATTGCGGCACAGAAGAATTACGTCCTGGAAGCACCGCTAGGTGACAAACCTGCTGCAGGAGCAATGCCAGATGTTATGAACACCTGGCAGAGCAAAGTTGATGACTACTCGATAGTTCAGTGTGCCATGCTTTACGGCTTAGAACCGGGACTTCAACGACGTTTTGAATGTCATGGAGCATATGAGATGTTCCAGGAGTTGAAGTTAATATTTCAAGCAAATGCCCAGATTGAGAGATATGAAGTCTCCAATAAGTTCTACAGCTACAAAATGGAGGAGAATAGTTCTGTCAGTGAACATATACTCAGAATGTCTGGGTACCACAACCACTTGACTCAGCTGGGAGTTAATCTTCCTGATGATAGTGTCATTGACAGAGTTCTTCAATCACTGCCACCAAGCTACAAGAGCTTTGTGATGAACTATAATGTGCAAGGGATGTATAAGACGATTCCCGAGCTCTTCGCAATGCTAAAGGCCGCGGAGGTAGAAATCAAGAAGGAGCATCAAGTGTTGATGGTCGACAAGACCACCAGTTTCAAGAAAAAGGGTCAAGGGAAGAAGGGGAACTTCAAGAAGAATAGCAAGCAAGTTACTGCTCAAGTGAAGAAGCCCAAGTCTGGACCTAAGCCTGAGACTGAGTGCTTCTACTGCAAAGGGACTGGTCATTGGAAGCGGAACTGCCCCAAGTATTTGGCGGAGAAGAAGGATGGCAAAGTGAAAGGTATATTTGATATACATGTTATTGATATGTACCTTACTAATGCTCGCAGTAGCGCCTGGGTATTTGATACTGGTTCTGTTGCTAATATTTGCAACTCGAAGCAGGGGCTATGGATTAAGCGAAGATTAGCTAAGGACGAGGTCACGATGTGTGTGGGAAATGGTTCCAAAGTCGATGTGATCCCCGTCGGCACTCTACCTCTACATCTACCTTCGGGATTAGTTTTAGACCTAAATAATTGTTATTTGGTGCCAGCATTGAGCATGAACATTATATCTAGATCTTGTTTGATGTGAGACGATTATTCCTTTAAATCAAAGAATAATAGTTGTTCTATTATATGAATAATATCTTTTATGGTCATGCACCCTTGATGAGTAGTCTATTTTTACTAAATCTTGATAGTAGTGATACACATATTCATAGTATTGAAGCCAAAAGATATAAGTTTAATAATGATAGTGCAACTAATTTGTGGCATTGCCGTTTAGGTCATATTGGTGTAAAGCACATGAAGAAACTCCATGCTGATGGGCTTTTGGAATCACTTGATTATGAATCACTTGATGCTTGCGTACCATGCCTCATGGCAAAGATGATTAAGACTCTGTTCTCCGGAACAATGGAGCGAGCAACAGACTTATTGGAAATAATACATACTGATGTATGCGGTCCGATGAGTGTTGATGCTCATGGCGGGTATCGTTATTTTGTTATCTTCACAGATGATTTGAGAAGATATGGGTATATCTACTTGATGAAACATAAGTCTGAAACATTTGAAAAGTTCAAAGAATTTCATAGTGAAGTGGAAAATCATCGTAACAAGAAAATTAAGTTTCTATGATCTGATCATGGAGGTGAATATTTGAGTTATGAGTTTGGTCTTCATTTGAAACAATGTGGAATAGTTTCGCAACTCACGCCACCTAGAACACCACAACGTAATGGTGTGTCCAAACATCGTAACCGCACTTTATTAGATATGGTGCGATCTATGATGTCTCTCACTGATTTACCGCTATCGTTTTGGGGTTATGCTTTAGAGACAGTTGCATTCACGTTAAATAGGGCACCATCAAAATCCGTTGAGACGACACCTTATGAACTATGGTTTGGCAAGAAACCCGAGTTGTCATTTCTTATAGTTTGGGGCTGCGATGCTTATGTGAAAAAGCTTCAACCTGGTAAGCTCGAACCCAAATCGGAGAAATGTGTCTTCATAGGATACCCAAAGGAGACTGTTGGGTACACCTTCTATCACAGATCCGAAGGCAAGATATTCATTGCTAAGAATGGATCCTTTCTAGAGAAGGAGTTTCTCTCAAAAAAAGTGAGTGGGAGGAAAGTAGAACTTGACGAGGTAATTGTACCTACTCCCTTATTGTAAAGTAGTTCATCACTGAAATCAGTTACAGTGATTCCTACACCAGTAAGTGAGGAAGTTAATGATGATGATCATGAAACTGCTGATCAAGTTACTACCGAACCTCGTAGGTCAACCAGAGTAAGATCCGCACCAGAGTGGTACGGTAATCCTGTTCTGGAAGTCATGTTACTTGACCATGATGAACCTACGAACTATGAGGAAGTGATGATGAACCTAGATTCCGCAAAATGGCTTGAGGCCATGAAATCTGAGATGGGATCCATGTATGAGAACAAAGTGTGGACTTCGGTTGACTTCCCCGATGATCGGCAGGCCATAGAGAATAAATGGATCTTCAAGAAGAAGACTGACGCTGACGGTAATGTTACTGTCCACAAAGCTCGACTTGTTGCAAAAGGTTTTCGACAAGTTCAAGGAGTTGACTACGAATAGACTTTCTCACCCGTAGTGATGCTTAAGTCCGTCTGAATCATGTTAGCAATTGTCACATTTTATGATTATGAAATTTGGCAAACGGATGTCAAAACTGCATTCCTTAATGGATATCTTAAAGAAGAGTTGTATATGATGCAACCAGAAGGTTTTGTCGACCCAAAAGGTGCTAACAAAGTGTGCAAGCTCCAGCGATCCATTTATGGACTGGTGCAAGCCTCTCGAAGTTGGAATATACGCTTTGATAGTGTGATCAAAGCACATGGTTTTATACAAACTTTTGGAGAAGCCTGTATTTACAAGAAAGTGAGCGGGAGCTCTGTAGCATTTCTGATATTATATGTGGATGACATATTGTTGATCGAAACTGATACTGAATTTCTGAATAGCATAAAAGGATACTTGAATAAGAATTTTTCAATGAAAGACCTCGGTGAAGCTGCTTATATATTGGGCATCAAGATCTATAAAGATAGATCAAGGCGCTTAATTGGACTTTCACAAAACACATACCTTGATAAAGTTTTGAAGAAGTTCAAAATATATCAAGCAAAGAAAGGGTTCTTGCATGTGTTACAAGGTGTGAAGTTGAGTCAGACTCAATGCCCGACCACTACAGAAGATAGAGAGAAAATGAAAGTCACTCCCTATGCTTCAGCCATAGGTTCTATCATGTATGCAATGTTGTGTACTAGACCTGATGTGTGCCTTGATATTAGTTTAGCAAGGAGGTACCAAAGTAATCCAGGAGTGGATCACTGGACAACGGTCAAGAACATCCTTAAATACCTGAAAAAGACTAAGGATATGTTTCTCGTTTATGGAGGTGACAAAGAGCTCGTCGTAAATGGTTATGTCGATGCAAGCTTTGATACTGATCTAGATGACTCTAAGTCACAAATTGGATACGTATTTTTATTAAATGGTGGAGCTGTCAGTTGGTGCAGTTCCAAGCAGAGTGTCGTGGCAGGATCTACATGTGAAGTAGAGTACATAGCTGCTTCGGAAGCAGCAAATGAAGGAGTCTGGATGAAGGAGTTCATATCCGATCTAGGTGTCATACCTAGTGCATCGGGTCCAATGAAAATCTTTTGTGACAATACTGGTGCAATTGCCTTGGCAAAGGAATCCAGATTTCACAAGAGAACCTAGCACATCAAGAGACGCTTCAATTCCATTCGCGATCAAGTCAAGGAGGGAGACATAGATATTTGCAACATACATACAGATCTGAGTGTTGCAGACCCGTTGACTAAGCCTCTCTCACGAGCAAAACATGATCAGCACCAAGACTCCATGGATGTTAGAATCATTACAATATAATCTAGATTATTGACTCTAGTGCAAGTGGGAGACTAAAGGAAATATGCCCTAAAGGCAATAATAATTTGTTATTTATATTTCCTTATATCATGATAAATGTTTATTATTCATGCTAGAATTGTATTAACCGGAAACTTAGTACATGTGTGAATACATAGACAAACAGAGCGTCGCTAGTATGCCTCTACTTGACTAGGTCGTTAATCAATGATGGTTAAGTTTCCTAGCCATGGACAAAGAGTTGTCATTTGATGAACGGGATCACATCATTAGAGAATGTGTGATTGACTTGACCCATCCGTTAGCTTAGCATGATGATCGTTTAGTTTACTGCTATTGCTTTCTCCATAACTTATACATGTTCCTATGAGTATGAGATTATGCAACTCCCGAATACCGGAGGAACACTTAGTGTGCTATCAAACATCACAACGTAACTGGGTGACTATAAAGATGCTCTACAGGTATCTCCGATGGTGTTTGTTGAGTTGGCATAGATCGAGATTAGGATTTGTCACTCCGTGTATCAGAGAGGTATCTCTGGGCCCTCTCGGTAATGCACATCACTATAAGCCTTGCAAGCAATGTGATTAATGAGTTAGTTACGGGATGTTGCATTACGGAACGAGTAAAGAGACTTGCCGGTAACGATATTGAACTAGGTATTGAGATACCGATGATCGAATCTCGGGCAAGTAACATACCGATGACAAAGGGAATAACGTATGTTGTTATGCGGTTTGACCGATAAAGATCTTCATAGAATATGTAGGAACCAATATGAGCATCCAGGTTCCGCTATTGGTTATTGACCGGAGATGAGTCTCGGTCATGTCTACATAGTTCTCGAACCCGTAGGGTCCGCACGCTTAACATTCGGTGACGATCGGTATTATGAGTTTATGTGTTTTCATGTACCGAAGGTAGTTTGGAGTCCCAGATATGATCACGGACATGACGAGGAGTCTTGAAATGGTCAAGACATAAATATTGATATATTGGACGGCTATATTCGGACACCGGAAGTGTTTCGGGTGATTTCGGAGAAAACCGGAGTGCCGGAGGGTTACCGGAACCCACCCGTGGAACTAGTGGGCCTAGATGGGCCTTAGTGGAGAGATAGAGGGGCTGCCCGGGCAGAACATGCGGCCCCTCCCCCTTAGGCCCAAATTGGACTAGGAGGGGGTGGCACCCCCCTTTCCTTCCTCTCTCCCACTCCTTCCTTTCCCCTCCTAGTAGGACTAGGAAAGGAGGAATCCTACTCCTACTAGGAGGAGGATTCCTCCCCTCCTTGGCGTGCCCTAGGGCCGGCCGGCCTCCCCTTTGCTCCTTTATATACGGGGGAAGGGGCACCCTAGAACACACAAGTTGACATTGTTTAGCCGTGTGCGTTTCCCCCCACCACCATAATCCACCTCGGTCATATCGTAGCGGTGCTTAGGCGAAGCCCTGTTCCGGTAGCTTCATCATCACCGTCATCACATCGTCGTGCTAACGAAACTCTCCCTCGACACTCATCCGGATCTAGAGTTCATGGAACGTCACCGAGCTAAACGTGTGCAGATCACGGAGGTGCCGTACCTTCGGTGCTAGGATCGGTCGGATCGTGAAGGCGTCCGACTACATCAACCGCGTTGTCATAACGCTTCCGCTTACGGTCTACAAGGGTACATGGACAACACTCTTCCCCTCTCGTTGCTATGCATCACCATGATAGATCTTGCATGTGCGTAGGAATTTTTTGAAATTACTGCGTTCCCCAACAATTAGTACCAATATACCTGGCAAACACTTCACCATTCTGATTCTTAAACAGTTTATAGTTTGCATCAAGGGATTCATCAATGATGATTGGGTTAGCACAAGTGAAGCAAGATGAAGTAGATGGATCCACTAAAGGTCCCTTTGCAGCAACCCATGTGGTTTTGGGGTACTGCTCAGGCTTCCGGTAAGAACCATCAACATTCATTTTCCTCTCGAACCCAGCACCCTCTTTCCTAGGGTTTCGTTTCAGAATCTGTTTCTTGAGGACATCACATAGTGTCTAATGCCCTTTGAGACTCTTATACATCCCTTTTTCGAGCAATGTCTTCAACCTAGCATTCTCATCAGCAATAGTAGTGGTATCCTCAGAAGAGGGGTTAGTTTCCACATCAGCAGTTGAACACATAGCAACAGTAGCAGCAGTAGAACATCCAGCAACAGAGACAACATTATCACGCTCAAGACATTTTAAACATGGGGGCTCAAAGTCTTCCTAAGCAGAACTGAACTGTTGAGCACGGAGTGACTCGTTCTCCTTTTTAAGATCTTCAAGAGCCAATCTCAAGTTCTCAAGCTCATGCTTCCTTTGAAGATAATCATAGGAGATATTTTCATGAGTAGTTGAGAGCGTTTCATGACGACTCTCAAGTTCCTCGTACTTAGCATGAAGATTTTTAATGTCTTCAGTTAAGGACTGAGTTCGAGTCATTTCCACGTCCAACAGGTCATCGCTTTTGTCTAGCAACTTTTGAATGTGTTCCATAGCATTTTGTTGTTCTGTTGCAATTTTAGCAAGTGTTTTGTAGCTAGGTTTAGATTCACATTCAGAGTCATCTTCACTTGATGTTTGAAAGTAAGCATCGTGTGAATTTACCTTGGCACCTCGTGCCATGAAGCAGTAGGTGGGAGCAGAGTCATCCTCATCATCAGCATCGGCGTTGGTGACGAGGCCATTGTCTTCAGTGTTGAAGATGGACTTGGCGACATAGGCTAAAGCTAGAGCCAGGCTTGCTATGCCTGAATCAGACTCCTCCTCAGACTCCACCTCCGCCTCCTCAGAAGCAGACTCCTCCTCCGAATCCATCTCCTTGCCAACAAATGCCCGAGCCTTGCTTGATGAGCTCTTCTTGTATGATGAAGACTTGGATGAAGATTTTGATGAAGACTTTGAGGATTTCTTCTTCTTCTTGTCATCAGAATCATATTCTTTGCTCTTCTTCTTCTTGGTCTCATTTTCCCATTGAGGACACTGAGAGATATAGTGACCAGGTTTCTTGCATTTGTGGCATCTTCTCTTCTTCTAGTCATGAGAGGAAGCTTCATCATTTCTTGAGCTGGATCTTGAAGACTTTCTGAAGCCTTTCTTCTTGGAGAACTTTTGGAACGTCTTCACGAGCATAGCTAGATCCCTTCCAATGTATTCAGGATCACCATAACTGTAGTCAGATTCTTCTTCAGATGAGGAAACAACCTTTGCCTTCAAAGCACGAGTTCGGCCATAGTTTGGACCATAGATATCTCTTTTCTCAGATAACTGGAACTCATGTGTGTTGAGCCTCTCAAGTATATCAGACGGATCGAGTGTCTTGAAGTCAGGACGTTCTTGAATCATCAGGGCCAGGGTGTTGAATGAGCTGTCAAGTGATCTCAGAAGCTTCTTGATGATTTCGTGCTTGGTGATCTCATTGGCGCCAAGTGCGCGAAGCTCATTTGTGATATCAGTGATGCGATCAAATGTGAGCTGGACATTCTCATTGTCGTTTCTCTTGAAGAGGTTGAAGAGGATGCGAAGAACATCAATCCTTGAGTCTCTCTGAGTTGAGACACCTTCGTTGACCTTGGAGAGCCAGTCCTAGACTAGCTTCGCAGTTTCCAGTGCACTCACACGGCCGTACTGTCCTTTGGTTAGGTGACTACAAATGATGTTCTTGGCGATCGAGTCATGTTGAATGAACCTCTTGACATCAGCAGCGGTGACACCTTCACCGACCTTGGGAACACCATTCTTGACAACATACCAGAGGTCGACGTCAATGGCTTCAAGATACATACGCATCTTATTCTTCCAGTAGGGGTAATCAGTGCCATCGAAGACAGGGCACACGACGGAGACCTTGATTATCCCTGCAGTTGACATCGCTAAAACTCCAGGTAGTTAAACTGAATCACATAGAACAAGGGAGCACCTTGCTCTGATACCAATTAAAAGTGCTAGTTATCGACTAGAGGGGGGTGAAGAGGCAATTTTTATGAAAGTCTTCGAAAACACGAGGTCTTTGAAGAAAAACAATAGAAATGAACCTATTGATATGCAATGGAAGGTAGACTACAATAGACAAGCCATAGTCAAGATGGCAATGAAGTGAAAGCACAAAGACTATGAACAACTAGGTAGTAAGGATCAGGATGGAAGACAATACGAAGCCAAACAGTAAACAGTCTTCACTCAGTGAAGTCAATCAGATCATACAAGCAAACAATGACTTCATGAAGACAAACTGAAAAGTAAAGGAAAGTGAAGGATAGAACCAATTGCTTGGTGAAGACAGGTGTGGGAGTCCTGGATTAGGGGATCTCCGGACAGCCGGACTATATTCTTTGGCCGGACTGTTGGACTATGAAGATACAAGATTGAAGACTTCGTCTCGTGTCCGGATGGGACTCTACTTGGCGTGGAAGGCAAGCTAGGCAATACGGATATGTATATCTCCTCCTTTGTAACCGACCTTGTGTAACCCTAGCCCCCTTTGGTGTCTATATAAACCGGAGGGTTTTAGTCCGTAGGACAACATACAATCAGACCATAGGCTAGCTTCTAGGGTTTAGCCTCTCCGATCTCGTGGTAGATCCACTCTTGTACTACCCATATAATCAATATTAATCAAGTAGGACGTAGGGTTTTACCTCCATCAAGAGGGCCCGAACCTGGGTAAAACATTGTGTCCCCTGCCTCCTGTTACCATCCGCCTTAGACGCATAGTTCGGGACCCCCTACCCGAGATCCGCCGGTTTTGACACCGACATTGGTGCTTTTATTGAGAGTTCCTCTGTGTCGTCGCCAGAAGGAAGGATTTCTCGTCTCGTCTTTAAAGACGGTACTACTGTTGGGGGAGCTTTGGCTGTCGGCCAAACTCTCCGGCTAGGCGGGTTCATCTTGACCGCCTGTTCGGCCGTCGCGCCGACGATGAATTCTCGGGTCATCAAAAACAGCCTCCACATCAAATCGGTACTCGCCGAACAGATGGATCCAGTGGAGCTCTCCTCCTTAAACGAGCTCTTGGATTGCATCGCCGCCTTGGGAGTCGCAACGGACTATGATCGGATTGGGCTTAAACCTGATCAAAGGGAGATTAACTCTCCACCGGTCACCCATCATATTGCAGTGGTGGAGGAACAATGCGGCGACCTTTCCTCTATCCTAAGGACCAAATATGTCCGGATTCCCGAGCTCTCCAAGTCGGACGCCCGTTCGCTGGAGGACAACATCCAATCCCTGAACTTAGAGTCAGGCAGCGGACCAGGATTAGTGGGTAACATCCCGGAACCAAAACTTCCAAAATTGGAAACTCCTCGGCCTCTGGATCCCAGATCGGGTAGGAGTTTGGATTCAATTCCACCCACCCACTGAAGGAGTCCTGCATTAGGGGGTGTCCGGATAGCCGGACTATACCTTCGGCCGGACTCCTGGACTATGAAGATACAAGTTTGAAGACTTCGTCCTGTGTCCGGAAGGGACTTTCCTTGGCGTGGAAGGCAAGCTTGGCGAAACGGATATGTAGATCTCCTACCATTGTAACCGACTCTGTGTAACCCTAGCCCTCTCCGATGTCTATATAAACCGGAGGGTTTTAGTCCGTAGGAAGAACAACAATCATACCATAGGCTAGCTTCTAGGGTTTAGCCTCTTTGATCTCGTGGTAGACCTACTCTTGTACTACCCATATCATCAATATCAATCAAGCAGGACGTAGGGTTTTACCTCCATCAAGAGGGCCCGAACCTGGGTAAAACATTGTGTCCCCTGCCTCCTGTTACCATCCGGCCTAGACGCACAGTTCGGGACCCCCTACCCGAGATCCGCCGGTTTTGACACCGACATTGGTGCTTTCATTGAGAGTTCCTCTGTGTCGTCACTTTTAGGCCCGATGGCTTCTCCGATCATCAATAGCGATGCGATCCAGGGTGATACTTTTCTCCCTGGACAGATCTTCGTATTCGGCGGCTTTGCACTGCAGGCCAATTCGCTTGGCCATCTGGAGCAGATCGAAAGCTACGCCCCTGGCCATCAGGTCAGATTTGGAAGTTTGAACTACACGGCCGACCTCCGCGGAGACTTGATCTTCGACGGATTCGAGCCATAGTCGAGCGTGCCGCACTGTCACGATGGCCATGATCTAGCTCTGCCACCGAATAGTGCCCTGGAGGCCGCACCCGCATCAGCTCCGACCCTTAATTCGGAGCCAACTGCGCCAATCGAGGATGGGTGGTTGGACACCGCCTCGGGGGCTGCAATCTCTATGGCGATCGAGCCGAACACCAGCCCTATTCTCTACGAAGCCCGTGACTCCAAGGAGTCGGACTCCTCTCCAGACTCCGAGCCCTCCGCGCCCCTACCGATCGAACCCGATTGGGCGCCGATCATGGAGTTCACCGTCGCGGACATATTTCAGCACTCGCCCTTTGGCGATATTCTGAATTCACTAAAGTATCTCTCTTTATCAGGAGAACCCTGGTCAGACTATGGTCAGCAAGGTTGGGATGCGGATGATGAAGAAATTCAAAGCCCACCCACCACCCACTTCGTAGCCATTGTCGATGATTTAACCGACATGCTCGACTTCGACTCCGAAGACATCGACGGTATGGACGCCGATGCAGGAGATGATCAAGAACCAGCGCCTATAGGGCACTGGAAAGCCATCTCGTCGTATGATATATACATGGTGGACACCCCAAAAGAAGGCAATGGCGATGGAACAGCGGAGGATGACCCCTCCAAGAAGCAGCCTAAGCGTCGGCGTCAGCGGTGCCGCTCTAAATCCTGCCAAAGCAAACACGGTGATTCTGGCACGGGAGATAATAACACCCCGGACAGTGCCGAAGACGACCACCTCCAGCAAGATTCAGCACAGGAGGATGGAGAAGCCAGCCCTCATGAGAGAGCAGCAGACAGAGAGGTCAAGGACGATAATTATATACCTCCCTCCGAAGACGAGGCAAGCCTTGTCGACGACGAATTTGTCGTGCCGGAGGATCCCGTCGAACAAGAGCGTTTCAAACGCAGGCTTATGGCCACGGCGAGCAGCCTCAAGAAAAAACAGCAACAACTTAGAGCTGATCAAGATTTGCTAGCCGACAGATGGACTGAAGTCCTTGAGGCCAAAGAGTATGAACTCGAACGCCCCTCCAAGAGCTACCCAAAGCGCAGGTTGCTACCCCAATTAGAGGAGGAAGCACCTAAACCTACATCACCAGCGCATGATGCGGCCGACCGGCCACCCCGTGGCCGCGACATAGAGGCCTCTCGGCCCTCCACTCAAGCCGCACCCCGGCGCCGCTCAAAAAATACCAAGGCATGGGAAAATGTGCCAGACCTGTGAGATATATTGGAGGACAAGGCAAGGCAAACAAGATCGATCTACGGATCACGTGGGCGCCCCATGGCACGAGACGGTACTCGTCACGCCGGATACAGTAAATCCGGCCGGGCCGAACACAGTAGACAAAGCTCGTTTGAGCTGCATCATGATATAGCCCAATACAGAGGCGCCGCACACCCACTATGGTTCACAGATGAAGTAATGGATCATCAAATCCCTGAGGGTTTCAAACCCGTGAACATCGAATCATACGATGGCACAACAGATCCTGCGGTATGGATCAAGGACTATCTCCTTCATATCCACATGGCCCGTGGTGATGACCTACACGCCATCAAATACCTCCCACTCGAGCTTAAAGGACCAGCTCGGCATTGGCTTAACAGCTTGCCAGCAGAATCAATTGGTTGTTGGGAGGACCTGGAAGCCGCATTCCTCGACAATTTCCAGGGCACTTATGTGCGACCACCAGATGCTGATGACCTAAGCCACATAATTCAGCAGCCAGAGGAATCGGCCAGACAATTCTGGACATGGTTCCTAACCAAGAAAAATCAAATCGTCGACTGTCCGGACGCAGAGGCCCTAGCAGCCTTCAAGCATAACATCCGCGACGAGTGGCTTGCACGACACCTAGGACAGGAAAAGCCGAAATCTATGGCAGCCCTCACGACACTTATGACCCGCTTTTGCGCAAGAGAAGATAGTTGGCTAGCGCGCAGCAATAACCGAATACTCGACCGCTCATGCCAGGTACATGGCACCCCCGAAAAACCAGCCAATCACACCAACAGGGATTGTTGGGCGTTCAAGAAGGCAAGCAAGTTAAATGCCGAAAGCAGAGACAAGGGGATGCATAGCGATGACGAGGAGGAGCCCCGGCCGCCGAACAACAGTGGACAAAAAGGTTTTCCCCCACAAGTGCGGACGGTGAACATGATATACGCAACCCACGTCCCCAAGAGGGAGCGGAAGCGTGCGCTAAGGGACGTATACGCGATGGAGCCAGTCGCCCCAAAGTTCAACCCATGGTCTTCCTGCCCGATCACTTTTGATCGAAGGGACCACCCCACTAGCATCCATCATGGCGGATTCGCCGCATTGGTTCTAGACCCAATTATTGACGGATTTCACCTCACTAGAGTCCTTATGGACGGCGGCAACAGCCTGAACCTGCTTTACCAGGATACAGTGCAGAAAATGGGCATCGATCCCTCAAGGATTAAACCCACTAAAACGACCTTTAAAGGCATCATACCAGGTGTAGAGGCCAACTGTACAGGCTCAGTTGCAATTGAAGTGGTCTTCGGATCTCCGGATAATTTCCGAAGAGAGGAGTTAATCTTCGACATAGTCTCGTTCCGCAGTGGCTATCACGCACTGCTCGGGCGAACCGCATTTGCTAAGTTCAATGCGGTGCCACACTACGCATACCTCAAGCTCAAGATGCCAGGCCCTCGAGGAGTCATCACGGTCAATGGAAACACCGAACACTCTCTCCGAACAGAGGAGCATACGGCGGCTATCGCAGCGGAAGTACAAAGCAGCCTCTCAAGGCAATTCTCTAGTCTGGCCATTAAACGTCTGGACACCATCAAGCGCGCCCGGAGTAACCTACAACAAGACCGCCTGGAACATTCCGAGCAAGCATAGCAATGCGGCCCCAACCCCAGCCCTCGCGAACTTGCGAAACCAGTGTTGCGCGTACATAACTACGCTCTGGAAATACCATGGGCAAAGGGGGAGGGGCACCATCATGGCACGCCCGAAACGCGACTTAAACCGCACTAGGGGCTGCCGATTTATTAATTTTCTCTTATTTTCAGGACTCCATTCTTCGGAAGGCTTGTCCGGCAATACAATTGCCGCACAAACGATACAACCAGGGAAGCAGAAAGCTACGCCGCACTATGGAACTCTAAGGTGGTCTCTATAACGAGCAGTATACCTGTTTCAAATACCATTCCGCAGCTCGCCCCTGGAAAGGACATGTTAAATAGTCCCATCTTTTGCTTATTGCACTATTTGTATCATTCTGCTTTGATCGCAGCTTTTTTACATAAACAATGCATAGCTTCCGTCTATTATTGCATTACTCTTTTTTTACGAATATATGTTCATTAATGACATGTTGCACCCGTACACTTTGGTACGGCCAATACGCCAGGGGCTTAAGTACCCCACAATACGGCGTGAGAAGTCCGAACACTTTCACAAGTGCGGCACCCCGAACTTATAGCATTATATGCATCAGCTCCAAATCATGTCTTGGGTCAATAGTGAAGGAAATATGCCCTAGAGGCAATAATAAAGTTATTATTTATTTCCTTATATCATGATAAATGTTTATTATTCATGCTAGTATTGTATTAACCGGAAACATAATACATGTGTGAATACATAGACAAACAGAGTGTCACTAGTATGCCTCTACTTGACTAGCTCGTTGATCAAAGATGGTTATGTTTCCTAACCATAGACATGAGTTGTCATTTGATTAACGGGATCACATCATTAGGAGAATGATTTGATTAACTTGACCCATTCCATTAGCATAGCACTTGATCGTTTAGTTTGTTGCTATTGCTTTCTTCATGACTTATACATGTTCCTATGACTATGAGATTATGCAACTCCCGTTTACTGGAGGAACACTTTGTGTGCCACCAAACGTCACAACGTAACTGGGTGATTATAAAGGTGCTCTACAGGTGTCTCCGAAGGTACTTGTTGGGTTGGCGTATTTCGAGATTAGGATTTGTCACTCCGATTGTCGGAGAGGTATCTCTGGGCCCTCTCGGTAATGCACATCACTTAAGCCTTGCAAGCATTGCAACTAATGAGTTAGTTGCAGGATGATGTATTACAGAACAAGTAAAGAGACTTGCCGGTAACGAGATTCAACTAGGTATTGAGATACCGACGAATGAATCTCATGCAAGTAACATACTGATGACAAAGGGAACAACGTATGTTGTTATGCGGTCTGACCGATAAAGATCTTCGTAGAATATGTGGGAGACAATATGAGCATCCAGGTTCCTCTATTGGTTATTGACCGGAGACATGTCTCGGTCATGTCTACATTGTTCTCGAACCCGTAGGGTCCGCACACTTAAGGTTTCGACAACAGTTATATTATGAGTTTATATGTTTTGATATACCGAAGGAGTTCGGAGTCCCGGATGAGATCGGGGACATGACGAGGAGTCTCGAAATAGTCGAGACGTAAAGATCGATATATTGGACGACTATATTCGGACATCGGAAAGGTTCCGAGTGATTCGGGTATTTTTCGGAGTACTAGAGAGTTACGGGAATTCGCCTGGGAGTATATGGGCCTTATTGGGCTTTAGGGGAAAGAGAGAGGAGAGGTTGCCCCCCCCCCAAAAGCCTAGTCCGAATTGGACTAAGGGGAGGGGCTGCGCCCCCTCCTTCCTTCTCTTCTCCCTTCCCTTGCCTTGACTCCTACTCCTACTACTTGGAAGGGGGGGAATCCTACTCCCGGTGGGAGTAGGACTCCTCCAGGGCGCGCCATAGGGGCCGGCCCTCTCCCCCCTCCTCCACTCCTTTATATACGTGGCCAAGGGGCACCCCATAGACACAACAATTGATCCTTGAGATCTATTAGCCGTGTGCGGTGCCCTCCTCCACCATAATCCTCGATAATATGTAGCGGTGCTTAGGCGAAGCCCTACGATGGTAGAACATCAAGATCGTCACCACGCCATCATGCTGACGGAACTTTTTCCCGACATTCTGCTGGATCAGAGTCCGGAGATCATCATCGAGTTGAACATGTGCTAGAACTTGGAGGTGTCGTAGTTTCGATGCTTGATCGGTCGGGCCGTGAAGACGTACGACTACATCAACCGCGTTGTGCTAACGCTTCCGCTTCTGGTCTATGAGGGTACGTAGACAACACTCTCCCCTCTCGTTGCTATGCATCACTCTCCCTTGCGTGTGCGTACGTTTTTTTTAAATTACTACGTTCCCCAACAGTGGCATCCGAGCCTAGATTTTATGCGTTGATGTTGTGCACGAGTAGAACACAAGTGAGTTGTGGGTGATATAAGTCATACTGCTTACCAGCATGTCATACTTTGGCTCGGCGGTATTGTTGGATGAAGCGGCCCGGACCGACATTACACGTACGCTTACGCGAGACTGGTTCTACCGACGTGCTTTGCACAAAGGTGGCTGGCGGGTGTCAGTTTCTCCAACTTTAGTTGAACCGAGTGTGGCTACGCCCGGTCCTTGCGAAGGTTAAAACAGCACCAACTTGACAAACTATCGTTGTGGTTTTGACGCGTAGGTAAGAACGGTTCTTGCTCAGCCCATAGTAGCCACGTAAAACTTGCAACAACAAAGTAGAGGACGTCTAACTTGTTTTTGCAGGGCATGTTGTGATGTGATATGGTCAAGACGTGATGAGATATAAGTTGTTGTATGAGATGATCATGTTTTGTTGAAGTTATCGGCAACAGGCAAAAGCCTTATGGTTATCTCTCTATTGCATAAGATGCAAGCACCAAATAATTGCTTTACTTTATCGCTATGCGATAGCAATAGTTGCAAGAGCAATTGTTGGCGAGACAACCATGTGATGACACATTGATATAGATCAAGATGATGGAGATCATGGTGTCATGCCGGTAACGATGGAGATCATGACGATGCTTTGGAGGTGGAGATCAAAGGCACAAGATGATGATGGCCATATCATGTCACATATTATGATTGCATGTGATGTTTATCTTTTATACATCTTATTTTGCTTAGTTCGGCGGTAGCTTTATAAGATAATCTCTCACTAAATTATCAAGGTATAAGTGTTCTCCCTGAGTATGCACCGTTGCGAAAGTTCTTCGTGCTGAGACACCACGTGATGATCGGGTGTGATAGGATCTACGTTCAAATACAACGGGTGCAAAACAGTTGCACACGCGGAATACTCAGGTTAAACTTGACGAGCCTAGCATATAACAGATATGGCCTCGGAACACGGAGACCGAAAGGTCGAGCGTGAATCATATAGTAGATATGATCAACATAGTGATGTTCACCATTGAAACTACTCCATCTCACGTGATGATCGGACATGGTTTAGTTGATATGGATCACGTGATCACTTAGAAGATTAGAGGGATGTCTATCTAAGTGGGAGTTCTTAAGTAATATGATTAATTGAACTTTAATTTATCATGAACTTAGTCCTGGTAGTATTAGCATATCTATGTTGTAGATCAATAGCTCGCGTTTAGCTCCCCTCTTTTATTTTTGATATGTTCCTAGAGAAAACTAAGTTGAAAGATGTTAGTAGCAAGGATGCAGATTGGATCCGTGATCTGAGGTTTATCCTCATTGCTGCATAGAAGAATTATGTCTTTGATGCACCGCTAGGTGAGAAACCTATTGCAGGAGCAGATAAAGACGTTATGAACGTTTGGCTATCTCAATATGATGACTACTTGATAGTTTAGTGCACCATGCTTAACAGCTTAGAATCGGGACTTCAAAGACGTTTTGAACGTCATGGACTATATGAGATGTTCTAGGAGTTAAAGTTAATATTTCAAGTAAAATACCCGAGTTGGGAGATATGAAGTCTCCAACAAGTTCTATAGCTAAAAGATGGAGGAGAATAGCTCAAGCAGTGAGCATGTGCTCAGATTGTCTGGGTACTACAATCGCTTGAATCAAGTGGGAGTTAATCTTCCAGATAAAATAGTGATTGACAGAATTCTCTAGTCACCATCACCAAGTTAGTAGAACTTCGTGATGAACTATAATATGCAAGGGATGACAAAAGTAATTCCCAAGCTCTTCGTGATGCTGAAATCGACGAAGGTAAGAAAAGGGCAAAGGGAAAGAAAGAGAACTTCAAGAAGAACGGCAAGCAAGTTGCTGCTCAAGTGAAGAAGCCCAAGTCTGGACCTAAGCCTGAGACTAAGTGCTTCCACTACAAAGGGACTGGTCACTAGAAGCGGAACTACCCCAAGTAATTGGTGGATAAGAAGGATGGCAAAGTGAACATAGGTATATTTGATATACATGTTATTGATGTGTACTTTACTAGTGTTCGTAGAAACCCCTCGATATTTGATACTGGTTCAGTTGCTAAGAGTAGTAACTCGAAACGGGACTTGCAGAATGAACAGAGACTACTTAAGGGTGAAGTGACGATGTGTGTTGGAAGTGGTTCCAAGATTGATATGATCATCATCGCACACTCCCTATACTTTTGGGATTAGTGTTGAACCTAAATAAGTGTTATTTGGTGTTTGCGTTGAGCATGAATATGATTTGATCATGTTTATTGCAATACGGTTATTCATTTAAGTAAGAGAATAAATTGTTGTTCTGTTTACATGAATAAAACCTTATATGTTTACACACCCAATGAAAATGGTTCGTTGGATCTCAATCGTAGTGATACACATATTCATAATATTGAAACCAAAAGATGCAAAGTTAATAATGATGGTGCAATTTATTTGTGGCACTGCCGTTTAGGTCATATTGGTGTAAAGCGCATGAAGAAAATCCATGCTGATGGGCTTTTGGAATCACTTGATTATGAATCAGTTGATGCTTGCGAACCATGCCTCATGGGCAAGATGACTAAGACTCCGTTCTCCGGAACAATGGAGCAAGCAACAGATTTGTTGGAAATCATACATACTGATGTATGTGGTCCGATGAATATTGAGGCTCGTGGCAGGTATCATTATTTTCTGATCTTCACAGATGATTTGAGCAGATATGAGTATATCTACTTGATGAAACACAAGTCTGAAATATTTGAAAAGTTCAAAGAATTTCAGAGTGAAGTGGAGAATCATTGTAACAAAAAAAATAAAAGTTTCTACGATATGATCGCAGAAGTAAAATATTTGAGTTACGAGTTTGGCCTTCAGTTAAAACAATGTGAAATAGTTTCACTACTCACGCCACCTGGAACACCACAGTGTAATGGTGTGTCCGAACGTCGTAATCGTGCTTTATTAGATATGGTGCGATCTATGATGTCTCTTACCGATTCCCACTATCGTTTTGGGGTTATGCATTAAAGACAGCTACATTCACGTTAAATAGGGCACCATCTAAATCCGTTGAGACGACACCGTATGAACTGTGGTTTGGCAAGAAACCTAAGTTGTTGTTTCTTAAAGTTTGGGACTGCGATGCTTATGTGAAAAAGTTTCAACATGATAAGCTCGAACCCGGAGAAGTAAATCTTTATAGGATACCCAAAAGAAAATGTTGGGTACACCTTCTATCACAGATCCGAAGGCAATATATTCATTGCTGAGAATGGATCCTTTCTAGAGAAGGAGTTTCTCTCAAAACTAGTGAGTGGGAGGAAAGTAGAACTTGATGAGGTAACTGTACCTGCTCCTTTATTGGAAAGTAGTTTATCACAGAAATCTGTTCCTGTGACTACTACACCAATTAGTGAGGAAGCTAATGATGATGATCATGTAACTTCAGATCAAGTTACTACCGAACCTCGTAGGTAAACCAGAGTGTGATCCACACCATAGTGGTACGGTAATCCTGTTCTGGAGGTCATGTTACTTGGCCATGACGAACCTACGAACTATGAGGAAGCGATGATGAGCCCAGATTCCGCGAAATGACTTGAGGCCATGAAATCTGAGATGAGATCCATGTATGAGAACAAAGTATAGACTTTGATTGACTTTCCCATTGATCGGCGAGCCATTGAGATTAAATGGATCTTCAAGAGGAAGACGGACGCTGATAGTAGTGTTACTATCTACAAAGCTAGAATTGTCGCAAAAAGGTTTTCGACAAGTTCAAGGTGTTGACTACGATGCGAGTTTCTCACTCGTATCTATGCTTAAGTCTGTCTGAATCATGTTAGAAATTGCCGCATTTTATGAAATCTGGCAAATGGATAAACAAAACTTCATTCCTTAATGGATTTATTAAAGAAGAGTTGTATATGATGCAACCATAAGGTTTGGTCAATCCTAAAGGTACTAACAAAATATGCAAGCTCCAGTGATCCATCTATGTACTGGTGTAAGCATCTCGGAGTTGGAATATACGCTTTGATAAGTTGATTTAAAGCATATAGTTTTATACAGACTTGCGGTGAAGCCTGTATTTACAAGAAAGTGAGTGGGAGCACTACAGCATTTCTGATAAGTATATGGGAATGACATATTGTTGATCGGAGATAATGTAGAATTATTCTGCAAAGCATAAATGAATGTTTGAAAGGAGTTTTTCAAAGAAAGACCTCGGTGAAGCTGCTTACATATTGAGCATCAAGATCTATAGAGATAGATCAAGACGCTTGATAAGTTTTTTCAATGAGTACATACCTTGACAAGATTTTGAAGTAGTTCAAAATGGTACAGTCAAAGAAGGAGTTATTTCCTGTGTTACAAGGTGTGAAGTTGAGTAAGACTCAAAACCCGACCACGGCAGAAGATAGAGAGAGAATGAAAGTCATTCCCTATTCCTCAGCCATAGGTTCTATAAAGTATGCCATGCTGTGTACCAGACCTATTGTATACCCTGCCCTGAGTTTGGCAAGGGAGTACAATAGTGATCTAGGAGTAGATCACTAGACATTGGTCAAAATTATCCTTAGTGGAATAAGGATATGTTTTCTCGATTATGGAGGTGACAAAAGGTTCGTCGTAAAAGGTTACGTCAATGCAAGTTTTGACACTGATCCAGATGACTCAAAGTCTCAATCTGGATACATATTAAAAGTGGGAGCAATTAGCTAGAGTAGCTTAGTGAAGAGCATTGTTGACATAGAAATTTGCAAAATACTTACGGATCTGAATGTGGCAGACCCATTGACTAAACTTCTCTCACAAGCAAAACATGATCACACCTCAGTACTCTTTGGGTGTTAATCACATAGCGATGTGAACTAGATTATTGACTCTAGTAAACCCTTTGGGTGTTGGTCACATGTCGATGTGAACTATGGGTGTTAATCACATGGTGATGTGAACTATTAATGTTAAATCACATGGCGATGTGAACTAGATTATTGACTCTAGTGCCAGTGGGAGACTGAAGAAAATATGCCCCAGAGGCAATAATAAAGTTATTATTTATTTCCTTATATCATGATAAATGTTTATTATTCATGCTAGTATTGTATTAACCGGAAACATAATACATGTGTGAATACATAGACAAACAGAGTGTCACTAGTATGCCTCTACTTGACTAGCTCGTTGATCAAAGATGGTTATGTTTCCTAACCATAGACATGAGTTGTCATTTGATTAACGGGATCACATCATTAGGAGAATGATGTGATTGACTTGACCCATTCCGTTAGCATAGCACTTGATCGTTTACTTTGTTGCTATTGCTTTCTTCATGACTTATACATGTTCCTATGACTATGAGATTATGCAACTCCCGTTTACCGGAGGAACACTTTGTGTGCCACCAAACATCACAACGTAACTGGGTGATTATAAAGGTGCTCTACAGGTGTCTCCGAAGGTACTTGTTGGGTTGGCGTATTTCAAGATTAGGATTTTTCACTCCGATTGTCGGAGAGGTATCTCTGGGCCCTCTCGGTAATGCACATCACTTAATCCTTGCAAGCATTACAACTAGTGAGTTAGTTGCAGGATGATGTATTACAGAACGAGTAAAGAGACTTGCTGGTAACGTGATTGAACTAGGTATTGAGATACCGATGATCGAATCTCGGGCAAGTAACATACCGATGACAAAGGGAACAATGTATGTTGTTATGCGGTCTGACCGATAAAGATCTTCGTAGAATATGTGGGAGCCAATATGAGCATCCAGGTTCTGCTATTGGTTATTGATCGGAGACGTGTCTCGGTCATGTCTACATTGTTCTCGAGCCCGTAGGGTCCGCACGCTTAAGGTTTCGATGACAGTTATATTATGAGTTTATATGTTTTGATGTACCGAAGGAGTTTGGAATCCCAGATGAGATCGGGGACATGACGAGGAGTCTCGAAATGGTCGAGATGTAAAGATCGATATATTGGACGACTATATTCGGACATCGGAAAGGTTCCGAGTGATTCGGGTATTTTTCGGAGTACCGGAGAGTTACGGGAATTCGCCAGGGAGTATATGGGCCTTATTGGGCTTTAGGGGAAAGAGAGAGGAGAGGTTGGGCGCCCCCCAAGGCCTAGTCCGAATTGGACTAAGGGGAGGGGCTGCGCCCCCTCCTTCCTTCTCTTCTCTCTTCCCTTGCCTTGAGTCCTACTCCTACTACTTGGAAGGGGGGGAATCCTACTCCCGGTGGGAGTAGGACTCCTCCAGGGCGCGCCGTAGGGGCCGGCCCTCTCCCCCCTCCTCCACTCCTTTATATACGTGGCCAAGGGGCACCCCATAGACACAGCAATTGATCCTTGAGATCTATTAGCCGTGTGCGGTGCCCTCCTCCACCATAATCCTCGATAATATTGTAGCGGTGCTTAGGCGAAGCCCTGCGACGGTAGAACATCAAGATCGTCACCACACCATCGTGCTGACGGAACTTTTCCCCGACATTCTGCTGGATCAGAGTCCGGGGATCGTCATCGAGCTGAACGTGTGCTAGAACTCGGAGGTGCCATAGTTTCGGTAATTGATCGGTCGGGCTGTGAAGACGTACGACTACATCAACCGCGTTGTGCTAACACTTCCGCTTACGGTCTACGAGGGTACGTAGACAATACTCTCCCCTCTCGTTGCTATGCATCACTCTCCCTTGCGTGTGCGTAGGAATTTTTTTTGAAATTACTACGTTCCCCAACAATTAGTTGGGTTTGCCCGGCTCCTATGTTTTGGTACCTTACGTTCCGTTATATCGGCTAAGGTAGCACTAGGAGAACTACTACGTTTGTGCCCAAGTTGAGCTGGGCTAAGCACCTCAGTAGAGAAACCTAAACTAACTGTCATGATGAGGTGAGAGCTGGTCGTTGTTCGAGAGGTTTTCGAGTCCCTAAAGACTTATGCCTCTTAGAGCGAGGAGTCGGCTTTGTCCGGCCTAGGCGCGGATAGCGCCTCGAACTCGGTCTTCCGAACACTAGGGGATTCGCTGAAATTTAAAATTATAGAATTCTATGGCTAAGTGACAGTGTTCAAGCATTATAGTCCGATTGCCTTGTTCATTGTGTTGAGCGCCTCCCTCGAAGGACCCAAGAATGGGAAAAAGAGCGTTCATGTTTATCCCAAACACCCAGCACTCGCGGCATGGGGGCGGAAGCCGACGACTCGCCATCTCTCAAATTTGATAAACGGCCGCACAGAAGGTAATATTTTAAATTCAAAAGCGTTTCTTAGCGCATATGAACAAGTTTTCAGTGTACAGGATCACAAATGCGAGTTTACTCCAAAATTACATCTTTGGAGCATTCATCTGCTATAAGGCGGGCACCCTTCAGGATGCCCTCATAATATGCTTCCGGGACGCGATGCTCCTTGCCCGGTGGCGGCCCGTCCTTCACCAGCTTCTCTGCATCCATCTTGCCCCAGTGCACCTTAGCACGGGCAAGCGCCCTATGGGCACCTTCGATGCAGACGGAGCGCTTGATTACTTCAAGCCGTGGACAGGCATCCATCAGCCGCCTCACCAGCCCAAAGTAGCTCCCAGGCAGAGACTCTCCAGGCCAAAGCCAAACTATGAGGCCCTTTATGGCCTATTCGGCAACCTTGTGGAGCTCGACCATTTGCTTCAGCTGGTCACTCAAAGGCACCAGGTGTCCGGCCTCAGCATACTGAGACCAGAACACCTTCTCCATCGAGCTCCCCTCTTCGGCTCGGTAGTAGGCGGCGGCATCAGACGAACTGCGGGGCAAATCTGCGAATGCTCCTAGAGAGCTCCAGACTCGGGTAAGTAACAAGTAATTCACTCTCACGTGCTTGCTTTGCATAATAAATGCCTTACCCGCCGCTATCTTCTTCATCGCTTCAATTTCTTGGAGGACTTTCCGGGCTTCGGCCTTGGCAGACTTCGCGCTTTCGAGGGCTGCCGCAAGCTCGGACGCTCGTGTCTTTGAGTCAAGCTCCAAACTCTCGTGTTTTTTCACGAGAGACTGGAGCTCTTTCTGCACCCCCTCCACCCGCGCCTCCTGCTTCTCTCTCTCTATGCACTCCGCGACCGCTCTGTTTTCGGCCTCTGATAGCGCTTTCTTAAGGGTTGCCACCCCCGTCGTGGCCCCTATAATAGCACTTTGATCCTGTCATTTTTTGCAACCACATCTTCTCTATATACTTGCGCAAGGTATTACTTACCTTCCCTCTCCTCGAGTTGCCTCTTGGCATGGCCGAGCTCGTTCTCGGACCGCGCGAGGTTTTGCTTCAACGTATCCACCTCCGCAGTTAATGCAGCGGAGGCTAGCAGCAAAGCCTGCATACGCATATTGACTTGATTATGTTAGACTCCTGCGAATGTTATTAGATCCTCTATTCGGCTTTTCTTTTCGAATGCCGAACAAAGCATCAGGGGCTACTGTCTATGCGGTAATATTTTTACATATTCTTTACTTACCTCCAAGCATGTTAGAAGGCTGGCACAGGCTTCAGTCAGTCCGCTCTTGGCGGACTGAACCTTCTGGATCACCGCACTCATAATAGTGCAGTGCTCCTCATTGATGGAGGCGCCGTTAAGCACCTCCAGCAAATTGTCCGGTGCCTCCGGTTGGACGGAGGTCACCAGCTCGGTAGGCTTGCTCCTCTTGGAAGGAGGCTGCCTACCAGAGTCCGGAACCGTTGAAGGTTTCGGCGCGGTGTCCGGCTCAAGGCCGGACTTGGAGCCCTTGGGGGTTCTATCCCCTTTACGCCTGGAGTCCGGGAGGTCGCCTTGCGGCGCCTCCAGGACCACCTCCTCCTGGCTTGGAACCTGTTGGGACGCCACCTCAGCGTCGTCCATAGGGTTGGGGGAGGTAGCCGTCGGAAGCGAATTCACATCCGACGAATCTAGGGAGCCGCTCGATGACTCGTCGAGCCCGGCCTTGGGCGGACTGCACGGTCATATTCGGCGTAAGGAGGAGCTGTGCAAGAAAAGAACACTATGAATCGCTCTGGTGTCCGAATACTTACAATCTCGCCAGGGGCTTGGCCCTGTGCAGCCACACCTCTTCGCCGTTGTCGGTGTTGGTGGAGCAGTCCGAAGGAAGGGTCTTCCCCTTCTTGGACCCTTCGGCCTCCCCAGTTGGGGCGGCCTTCCATTTCTTCTCTCCCCCCGCTGGAGGGGGAGAGGCCTCTTCTTCCTCCTCCTCGTCTTCACGGGAGGAGTGCGTCTTGGAGTCGTCGGATGATGAATCCGACACCGCTAGGCGCCGGGCACTCTTTCGAGTCCCCGTGGCCTTCTTCTTGGCCTTCTTCTCCGGCACCACATAGGGTGCCGGAACCAGCAGCTTCGCCAAGCGAGCGTCCGCTGGGCCTTCGGGCAAAGGAGCCAGACAGTTGATCTGTCCGGACGTCTCCAGCCAAACCTGTCAAAGGTAAGGGAGCTTAGATCCCGCATGGAGTCAAACTATGAAAAACTAATACCCTGTAAAAGGTAAAAACGGCTTACCGCACTAGCGTGATGCTGCGTGCTAAATCCGCGATCCTTGGTAGCGGATGCGGGGGCCTCGGCGCCCTTGAAAAGCACATTCCAGGCATCTTCGTACGTCGTGTCGAAGAGCCTACTCAGAGTTCAATGTTGCGCCGGGTCAAACTCCCACAGGTTGAAAGCCTGTTGTTGACACGGGAGGATCCGGCGGATGAGCATAACCTGGACTACGTTGACAAGTTAGAGCTTCTTGTCCACCAGGGTTTGGACGCATGTTTGGAGTCCAGTCAGCTCTCCTTTTTTACCCCATGACAGGCCCGTCTCTTTCCAGGAGGTGAGCCGCGTAGGGGGTCTGGAACAGAACACGGGGGCTGCGACCCATTCAGGGTCACGCGGCTCGGTGATGTAAAACCACCCCGATTGCCACCCCTTTAGGGTCTCCACGAAGGAGCCCTCGAGCCATAGGACGTTGGGCATCTTGCCCACCATGGCGCCTCCGCACTCCGCCTGGGTGCCGTGCACCACCTTGGGCTTGACATTGAAAGTCTTGAGCCATAGGCCGAAATGGGGGCGGATGCGGAGGAAGGCCTCGCACACGATGATAAATGCCGAGATGTTGAGGACAAAGTTCGGGGCCAGAACATGGAAATCCAGGCCATAGTAGAACATGAGCCCCCGGACAAATGGGTAGAGAGGGAAGCCTAGTCCGCGGAGGAAATGGGGGAGGAACACCACCCTCTCATGGGGCCTAGGGGTGGGGATGAGCTGCCCCTCTTTGGGAAGCCGGTGTGCGATGTCGTTAGACAAGTATCCGGCCTTCCTTGGTTTTTTGATGTGTCCCTCCGTGACGGAGGAGACCATCCACTTGCCTCCCGCTCCGGACATGGCTGGAGAAGGTTGAGGTGGGGTGTGCGGACTTGGGCGCTGGAGCTTGAGTGCGCGGAAATGGATAGGCAAAGGAGGAAGAAGGCGTGGATGAAAAGGTGGATCCTTATCCCTTTATATGGGCGGACGCGACTATGCGCCCCCACCAGCCTGGTAAAACTCGCTTATCTCCCAAGAGCCGTAATCAATGGCGCGGTTGGGTTACCCACACCCGTATTGATGAGAATCCTGGAATAAGGGGACACGATCTCTGCTTTGACAAGACGTGCCAAGGAAACTGCCTCGCTAAACGCGCTGAGGTGGGACAGTAAAACGATTTGAATGAAGACTTGGCCGTGGTGTGATGTCACGCTAGGGAATATGTCAGCAGATTAGATTTGTGTAAATATTATTCTCTCTATGGCAATGTGTGGAAACTTATTTTGTAGAGCGGGACACTACCTTTGTTTTCAAAATCTTCTATGAAGTACTTGGAGGAGGAACCCGCCTTGCAATGTCGAAGACAATCTGCGTGCCGGACTCGTCGTGATTGAAGCCTGGTTCAGGGGCTATTGAGGGAGTCCTGGATTAGGGGGTGTCCGGATAGCCGGACTATACCTTCGGCCGGACTCCTGGACTATGAAGATACAAGATCGAAGACTTCGTCCCATGTCCGGAAGGGACTTTCCTTGGCGTGGAAGGCAAGCTTGGCGATACGGATATGTAGATCTCCTACCATTGTAACCGACTGTGTGTAACCCTAGCCCTCTCCGGTGTCTATATAAACCGGAGGGTTTTAGTCCGTAGGACAAACAACAATCATACCATAGGCTAGCTTCTAGGGTTTAGCCTCTTTGATCTCGTGGTAGATCTACTCTTGTACTACCCATATCATCAATAACAATCAAGCAGGACGTAGGGTTTTACCTCCATCAAGAGGGCCCGAACCTGGGTAAAACATTGTGTCCCCTGCCTCCTGTCAGTGTCAAAACCGGCGGATCTTGGGTAGGGGGTCCCGAACTGTGCGCCTAGGCTGGATGGTAACAGGAGGCAGGGGACACGATGTTTTACCCAGGTTAGGGCCCTCTTGATGGAGGTAAAACCCTACGTCCTGCTTGATAAATATTGATGATATGGGTAGTACAAGAGTAGATCTACCACGAGATCAGAGAGGCTAAACCCTAGAAGCTAGCCTATGGTATGATTGTTCTTCGTCCTATGGACTAAAACCCTCTGGTTTATATAGACATCGGAGAGGGCTAGGGTTACACAGAGTCGGTTACAATGATAGGAGATCTACATATCCGTATCGCCAAGCTTGCCTTCCACGCCAAGGAAAGTCCCTTCCGGACATGGGACGAAGTCTTCAATATTGTATCTTCATAGTCCAGGAGTCCGGCCGAAGGTATAGTCCGGCTATCCGGACAACCCCTAATCCAGGACTCCCTCAATAGCCCCTGAACCAGGCTTCAATCACGACGAGTCCGGCACGCAGATTGTCTTTGGCATTGCAAGGCGGGTTCCTCCTCCAAGTACTTCATAGAAGTTTTTGAAAACAAAGGTAGTGTCCGGCTCTGCAAAATAAGTTTCCACATATTGCCATAGAGAGAATAGTATTTACACAAATCCAATCTGCTGACGTATTCCATAGCGTGACATCACACTACGGCCAAGTCTTTATTCGAATGGTTTTACTGTCCCACCTCAGTGTGTATAGCGAGGCGGTTTCCTTGGCACGTCTTGTTAAATCAGAGATCGTGTCCCCTTATTCCGGGATTCTCATCAATACGGGTGTGGGTAACCCAACCGCGCCATTGACTATGGCGCTTGGGAGATAAGCGAGTTTTACCAGGTTGGTGGGGGCGCATAGTTGCGTCCATCCATATAAGGGGATAAGGATCCACCTTTTCATCCACACCTTCTTCCTCCTTTGCCTATCCATTTCCGCGCACTCGAGCTCCAGCGCCCAAGTCCGCACACCCCACCTCAACCTTCTCCAACCATGTCCGGAGCGGGAGGCAAGTGGATGGTCTCCTCTGTCAGGGAGGGACACATCAAAAGACTGAGGAAGGCCGGATACTTGTCTAACGACATTGCGCACTGGCTTCCCGAAGAGGGGCAGCTCATCCCCGCCCCTAGGCCCCATGAGAGGGTGGTGTTCCTCCCCCATTTCCTCGCGGACTGGGCTTCCCTCTCCACCCATTTGTCCGGGGGCTCATGTTCTACTATGGCCTGGATTTCCATGATCTGGCCCCGAACTTTGTCCTCAATATCTTGGCGTTTATCATCGTGTGCGAGGCTTTCTTCTGCATCCGCCTCCATTTCGGCCTATGGCTCAAGACTTTCAATGTCAAGCTGAAGGTGGTGCGTGGCACCCAGGCGGAGTGCGGAGGCGCCATGGTGGGCAAGATGCCCAATGTCCTATGGCTCGAGGGCTCCTTCGTGGAGTCCCTAAAGGGGTGGCAATCGGGGTGGTTTTACATCACCGAGCCGCGCGACCCTAAAAGGGTCGCAGCCCCCGAGTTCCGATCCGGACCCCCTACGTGGCTCACCTCCTGGAAAGAGACGGGTCTGTCGTGGGGTAAAGAAGGAGAGCTGACCGGACTACAAACATGCGTCGAAACCCTGGTGGACAAGAAGCTCAAACTTGTCAACGTAGTCCAGGTTATGCTCATCCACCGGATCCTCCCGTGTCAACAACGGGCTTTCAACCTGTGGGAGTTCGACCCGGCGCAGCACCGAACTCTGAGCAGGCTCTTCGACACGACGTACGAAGATGCCTGGAAGGTGCTTTTCAAGGGCGCTGAGGCCCCCGCATCCGCTACCGAGGATCGCGGATTCAGCACGCAGCGTCCTGCTCGTGCAGTAAGCTGTTTTTACCTTTTACAGGGTATTAGTTTTTTCATAGTTTGACTCCATGCGGGATCTAAGCTCCCTTACCTTTGACAGGATTGGCAGGAGACGTCCGGACAGATCAACTGTCCGGCTCCTTTGCCCGAAGGCCCAGCGGACGCTCGCTTGGCGAAGCTGCTGGTTCCGGCACCCTATGTGGTGCCGGAGAAGAAGGCCAAGAAGAAGGCCACGGGGACTCGAAAGAGTGCCCAGCGCCAGGAGGTGTCGGATTCATCATCCGACGACTCCAAGGCGCACTCCTCTCGTGAGAACGAGGAGGAGGAAGAAGAGACCTCTCCCCCTCCAGTGGGGGGAGGGAAGAAAAGGAAGGCCGCCCCAACTGGGGAGGTCGAAGGGTCCAAGAAGGGGAAGACCCCTCCTCCGGACTACTCCACCAACGCCAACGACGGCGAAGAGGAGTGGTCGCACATGGCCAAGCCCCTGGCGAGATCGTAAGTATTCAGACACCAGAGCAATTCATAGTGTTCCTTTTTTGCACAGCTCCTCCTTACGCCGAATATGACTATGCAGTCCGCCCAAGGCCGGGCTCGACGAGTCGTCGAGCGGCTCCCTGGATTCATCAGACGTGAATTCACTTCCGCCCACTACCTCCCCCCACCCTACGGACGATGCCGAGGTGCTGTCCTAACAGGTTCCAAGCCAGGAGGAGGTGGTCCTGGAGGCGCCGCAAGGCGACCTCCCAGACTCCAGGCGCAAAGGGATAAAACCCCCAAGGGCCCCGAGTCCGGCATTGAGCCGGACACCGCGCCGGAACCTTCAACGGTTCCAGACTCCGGTAGGCAGCCTCCTTCCAAGAGGAGCAAGCCTACCGAGCCGGTGACCTCCGTCCAACCGGAGGCACCGGACAATTTGCTGGAGGTGCTTAAGGGCACCTCCATCGACGAGGAGCACCGCACTATTATGAGTGCGGTGATCGAGAAGGTTCAGTCCGCCAAGAGCGGACTGAATGAAGCCTGTGCCAGCCTTCTAACAGGCTTTGAGGTAAGTAAAGAATAAAAATATTACCGCATAGACAGTAGCCCCTGATGCTCTGTTCGGTGTTCGGAAAGAAAAGCCGAATAGAGGATCTAATAACATTCGCAGGAGTCTAACATAATCAAGTCAATATGCGTATACAGGCTTCGGTGCTGGCCTTCGCTGCACTGACTGCCAGAGGTGGATACGCTGAAGCAAAACCTCGCGCGGTCCGAGAACGAGCTCGGCCATGCTAAGAGGCAACTCGAGGAGAAGGAAGGTAAGTAATACCTTGCGCAAGTATATAGAGAAGATGTGGTTGCAAAAATGACATGATCAACGTGCTATTATAGGGGCCACGACCGAGGTGGCAACCCTTAAGCAAGCGCTGTCCGAGACCAAAAACAGAGCGTCCGCGGAGCGCACCGAGAGAGGGAAGAAGGAGGCGCGGGTGGAGGAGGTGCAGAAAGAGCTCCAGGCTCTCATGAAAAAACACGAGAGTTTGGAGCTTGACTCAAAGATGCAAGCATCCGAGCTTGCGGCAGCCCTCAAAAGCGCGAAGTCTGCCAAGGCCGAAGCCCAGAAAGCCCTCCAAGAAATTGAAGCGATGAAGAAGATAGCGGCGGGTAAGGCATTCATTATGCAAAGCAAGCACGTGAAAGTGAATTACTTGTTACTTACCCGGGTCCGGAGCTCTCCAGGAGCATTTGCAGATTTGCCCCGCAGTGCGTCTGATGCCACCGCCTACTACCGAGCCGAGGAGGGGAGCTCGACGGAGAAGGTGTTCTGGTCTTAGTATGCTGAGGCCAGACACCTAGTGCCTTTGAGCGACCAACTGAAGCAAATGGTCGAGCTCCACAAGGTGGCCGAACAGGCCATCAAGGGCCTCGTAGTTCGGCTTTGGCCTGGAGAGGCTCTTCCTGGGAGCTACTTCGGGCTGGTGAGGCGACTGGTGGATGCCTGTCCACGGCTTGAAGTAATCAAGCGCACCATCTGCATCGAAGGTGCCCGTAGGGCGCTTGCCCGTGCTAAAGTGCACTAGGGCAAGATGGATGAGGAGAAGCTGGTGAAGGACGGGCCGCCGCCGGGCAAGGAGCATCTCGTCCCGGAAGCGTATTATGAGGGCGTCCTGAAGGGTGCCCGCCTTATAGCGGATGAATGCTCCAAAGATGTAATTTTTGAGTAAACTCGCATTTGTGATCCTGTACGCTGAAAACTTGTTCATATGCGCTAAGCAACGCTTTTGAATTTAAAATATTACCTTCTGTGCGTCCGTTTATCAAATTTGAGAGATGGCAAGTCGTCGGCTTCTGCCCCCATGCCACGAGTGCTGGGGTGTTCGGGATAAACATGAGCGCTCTTTTTCCCATTCTTGGGTCCTTCGAGGGAGGCGCTCAACACAACGAACAAGGCAATCGGAGTATAATGCTTGAACACTCTCACTTAGCCATAGAATTCTATAATTTTAAATTTCGGCGAAGCCCCTAGTGTTCGGAAGACCGAGTTCGGGGCGCTATCCATGCCTAGGCCGGACAAAGCCGACTCCTCGCTCTAAGCGGCATAAGTCTTTAGGGACTCGAAAACCTCTCGAACAGCGACCAGCTCTTGCCTCATCATGACGGTCAGTTCTAGCTTTCTCTACTGAGGTGCTTAGCCCAGCTCAACTGGGGCACAATCGCAGTAGTTCTCCTAGTGCTACCTTAGCCGATATAATGGAATGTAAGGTACTAAAAGTGACGACACAGAGGAACTCTCAATGAAAGCACCAATGTCGGTGTCAAAACCGGCGGATCTCAGGTAGGGGGTCCCGAACTGTGCGTCTAGGCCGGATGGTAACAGGAGGCAGGGGACACGATGTTTTATCCAGGTTCGGGCCCTCTTGATGGAGGTAAAACCCTACGTCCTGCTTGACTAATATTGATGATATGGGTAGTACAAGAGTAGATCTACCATGAGATCAGAGAGGCTAAACTCTAGAAGCTAGCCTATGGTATGATTGTTCTTTGTCCTAGGGACTAAAACCCACCGGTTTATATAGACACCGGAGAGGGCTAGGGTTACACAGAGTCGGTTACAATGATAGGAGATCTACATATTTGTATCGCCAAGCTTGCCTTCCACGCCAAGGAAAGTCCCTTCCGGACATGGGACGAAGTCTTCAATCTTGTATCTTCATAGTCTAGGAGTCCAGCCGAAGGTATAGTCCGGCTATCCGGACACCCCCTAATCCAGGACTCCCTCACCGACACCCACCCAAACACAAGCGACCTTTCCCATATTAGGCAAGAGCCCCAGGAAACAGTACATCACTACTGGGCCAGATTCCTCCTTGCGATGAACAAGGTTAAGGACTGGCGCGAGGAAGACGCAATCTTATTTTTCCACAATAATTGCACGGACAAGGGAATCCTTAACGCCATAAATCGCCGTGAGATAACACACTTCGCTGACTTGGCATCCATAGTACAAAAGTACTGTGCGATGGAAAGTGCCTGGAAAACCGAAACAAACTTTTGGGATAATCCGGCCCTGAACACAAACCCAGTCCGAAATAAAAGGGTGCATTATCACAATACACCCGGGTTAACTACCAAAAAGAAAAACCCTCTACGGGGCAAGGAACCGTACTGGAGGGATGGCTCGACGGACCCTGCAAAATTCATAGTACGGCGGATACAATACCAATGCACAGCCTTAGAGCATGTTGGATACTCCGGCAGGTGGCCAAAAGTGGTGAGGATCTACTTCTCCCAAATACCACAGAGCACCATCCCGTGGACAACAATACAGTGTTAATGGTCTTTGAGACCTTCCCGTCGAATAATAGACGCAAGCGAACACTCCGCAGCATGGCCGAAATCTGCCACGTAGCAGCAATAAATCCATGGAGTGACACGGCTATTACCTTCAATGCCAGTGACGAACCTAAATTCTGAACAGCCCGAGCACTAGCCGCACTGGTCCTCAATCCAATCGTGGATGGCTTTCGACTCACCAAGGTACTCATGGATGGCGGCAGCGGATTAAACCTCATCCATGAGGAAACTCTTCAAAAGATGGAAATAGACTAGAGCCGCATTGAGCAAAGTAGCACAACCTTTAGAGGAATCATCCCCAATCGGGAAGCACGCTGTGCTGGGAAAATCACACTAGATGTGGTATTCGACACGCGGATAATTACAGGTCCGGAGAAATTACATTCCAAGTGGCCCCGTTCAGTAGTGGTTATCACGCTCTTTTAGGACGGGAGGCATTCACAATCTTCCAAGCCGTACCCCATTACGGGTACATGAAGCTCAAAATGCCCGGGCCCAACAGAATCATCACTCTCGCCAGCGATCCGGACACAGCACTCCACGCCGAAAACAAAACAGCCGCATTGGCCCTCGAGGCACTATCCGAAGCCCTCTCGGCCGAGGAATTAACTACGCTACGCTCCATAGTGGACAGGGATGACGTGATACTCGACAAGAGATCCAGGTCCATCCCTTTTAAACCAGCGGATGAAATAGTCAAATTCCAAGTCCACCCAACGGACCCTACCAAAACAGCCTCCATCGGGGCATAGTTAAACCCCGTTGTGGATGCCGCACTATGAGAGTTCCTGCGCCAGAATTGGGACATATTCGCCTGGCATCCTTCAGACATGCCAGGAATCCCACGCAGGCTGGCCGAGCATAGCCTCAATATCCTAAAGGGATTCAAGCCGGTCAAGCAAGCTCTTCGGCGTTTCTCCGAACCTAAGAGACAGGCCATGGGAGAAGAACTAGCCAAGTTATTGGAGGCCGGATTCATCAGAGAAATAAAACATCCGAACTGGCTAGCAAACCTAGTGATGGTACCAAAGAAGGACAAATCCTAGCGCCTTTGCGTCGATTTCAAAGACCTCAATAAAGCTTGCCCAAAGGATCCCTTCCCCCTCCCACGCATCGATCAAATCATTGATGCTACCGCAGGACACGAGTCATTGTGTTTCCTCGACGCATACTCGGTTACCACCAAATCAAGATGGCGGAGTCCGACCAAGCCGCAATAGCATTCATCACACCATACGGTCCCTTCCGTTTCAACACAATGCCTTTTGGGCTCAAAAATGCCGGCGTAACATATCAGCGCATGATTTAGACATGCCTAGAGAAACAAATTGGCAAAACAGTAGAGGCATACGTAGATGATGTGGCCGTCAAAACCAAACACGTCGACTCTTTGATAGACGACTTGAGGCTCACATTCGACAACCTCCGAACATATGACATTAAGCTCAATCCAGAAAAATGCGTCTTCGGCGTACCAGCCGGAAAGTTCCTGGGATTTATTGTCTCCAGTAGAGGTATCGAAGCTAATCTGGCCAAAATCCGAGCGTTGTCACAGTTGGCTACCCCAACAGACCTCAAACAAATCCAGAAGCTAACTGGATGCGTGGTGGCTCTAAGCCGCTTTATCTCCCGCTTGGGAGAAAAGGCTTTACCCCTTTATCGCCTCCTTCGGTGCACCGAACACTTCGAGTGGACAGACGTGGCCACAGCCGAATTGGAAGAAATAAAGGCCATTCTGGCAACCAACCCGATCCTGACCGCACCAAACATCGGCGAACCAATGATGTTGTACATTGCGGCAACTCATCAAGTTGTAAGCGTGGTGCTCGTTGTCGAACGGGAAGCGGACGGACACAAATTCCTTCTTCAAAAGCCGGTATACTATGTATCCACTGTCCTCACTCCATGCAAATCACGGTATCCGCATTACCAAAAAAATAGCATATGCGGTATTCATGGCATCGCGGAAATTGCGATACTACTTTCAAGAGTGTTCGATTATAGTAGCCTTGGAAGTGCCACTTAATGATATTATCAACAACCGCGATGCCATGGGCCGGATTGCCAAATGGGCCATTGAGCTCCTCTCATTCGACATAACATACAAACCTCGCTGAGCCATTAAATCGCAAGTACTGGCCGACTTCGTCGCCGAATGGACGGAGGCCGAACTCCCTAAAGAGTACGGCGCATGCTCCAATTGGATCATGCACTTCGACGGTTCTAAAATGCTGGCCGGTCTAGGGGCTGGCATCGTCCCGACGTCCCCAACCGGAGATACCGTTCGGTACATACTGCAAATATTGTATACAGATTCCAACAATGTAGCCGAATATGAAGCTCTGTTGCATGGTCTTCGGATGGCAGTCTCCATGGGCATTCAACGCCTGGAGGTGCGTGGGGATTCAAACCTCGCAATATCCAAAATACACGGAGATTTCGACGCCAAGGATCTAAAAATGGCGACCTATCGAAATGTCGTCCTAAAAATGGCAGCTCGATTCGAGGGACTCGAATTTCACCATGTGGCTCGGGAAAACAATCAGGCGGCGGATATCCTCGCCCGCATCGGCGCAAAACGCGACGCGGTCCCCCCCCCCCAGCATGGGAAGGGGACACTGGTAACAACAGTCTGGACCCGGCCAAAATACCCGATTCCGAACTCTCTGACATAATCGGAGGCTCCGCCACCGAAATAATACCTTCAGCCCACGAAATAATGGCCATTATTGCCCCGTGGACAGAACCATTCCTGGCTTACCTAACTAGACAGGAACTTCCGGAGGACCAAAATGAGGCACGCTGCATAGTGCGGCGGTCCAAGGCCTACAGGGTCCATGAGGGATAATTGTACAAGAAAAGCACTACCGGAGTCCTTCAAAGGTGCATCTCCGAAGAGGAAGGGCGGAATCTTTTGGCAGAAATTCACGCCGGACTCAGAGGTCATCACGGCGCAGCCCGGGCTCTTGTAAGCAAGGCCTTCCATACAGGATTCTATTGGCCAACGGCCCGGGCAGATGCACATGACTTGGTCCAACGTTGCGCCGGTTGCCAGCTCTTTGCAAACCAAAGCCACATGCCACCCACCGCCCTCCAAACAATCCCCATTACATGGCCCTGTGTGGTCTGGGAGCTTGACATGGTTGGACCCCTTAAAGGGGGAACCCACAATAAAAAATACTTATTGGTCATGGTGGATAAATTCACCAAATGGATAGAGGCAAAACCGGTTAAAACAGCCGAATCCGGACCGGTGATAGATTTCATATCTGAGGTTGTACACCGTTACGGCGTCCCCCACAGCATCATCACTGATAACGGCACGAACTTCACGGCCGACGAGGTAAAACTCTGGTGCAGCAAAATGGGCATCAAGCTCGATTATGCTTCAGTCTATCACCCACAAACCAACGGTCAAGTCGAACGAGCAAACAGTCTTATAATGAGCGGCATTAAACCCAGATTAGTGCGTTCCTTAACGGAGTCTGACACGCACTGGGTAGAGGAGCTCGACTCTGTACTCTGGGGGCTACGGACCACGCCGAATCGTAGTACCAGATATACACCGTTTTTTATGGTGTACGGCGCAGAGGCAGTCTTGCCCTGTGACATAATTCATGACTCACCTCAAGTGCGCATGTACGAAGAAAGAGAAGCCTAGCTCGATCGACAGGATAGTCTGGACACCTTGGAGGAGGAGTGCGACGTAGCCAAAGCCCGTTCCGCATTTTATCAGCAACATGCTCGCAGATACCAAACCAGAGAAGTACGGTCCAAAACTTATAACGTTGGCGAACTAGTTCTACGCCTGCCGGATAAGAAAAAGAACAAGCTCGAGCCCAAATGGGAAGGTCCCTTCATTATTGACCAAGTTCTGACCGGTGGAGCGTACCGACTGCAGGATGCATCGACTAGTCGACTCGAGCCGAACCCATGGAACGCGGCCAGGCTCCGAAGATTCTACGCCTAGCACCGGACTCTATGTTAGTCCCCTCCCTTTGTCCATTTTCTGCATATACATCATTTGTCTTGTTTACCTTTCTTTCTTTCTCTTATTATTTCTCTAGGCCTTCAAGGGTCACCTTGTGCCTCACTTGTACATTACAGATGTGCTAGCCGCACTCTCCATACCTGGGGGCTTCTTTCACAGAAGCTTAAATTATTTACCTGGGCCTCACGCCCAACACATGTGTTATACTTCCGCATGTACCTTTTTTCACCATTATATGCATCGATATGACTTAAGTTTTGGCCAAGCTGGGTTGCCTAGCTCTTGTATTTATGCCCTACGTTCCCGTTAATTCGTCTAGGGCATAAGGGGAGCACCTCTGCGATTGTTAATGCTGGGTCTGCTGGATGTGTACCTCAGACTGGGTGAAGCCTAAAGTTAGCGTTCTTAAGGGAATATTCGGTCTGTGAACAAAAGATGATTCTTATTTATTGTCCATATCTGCCCCCAGATGCTTTTTCTGTGTTTCTTATCGCAGTCCGGACATACACTTTAGGGCATGCTTACCCAGGGAAAGGAACCCTTAACGGAACTATTCTCCCTGGAAGATGTTTCTTACTACCCATGTAATATAACATAACTAGTTGGGCACTTGTTTGATAAAGCACTAATGACCCCTACGCCTAGTCTCCACACATACCCCGGTTCTTATATAACTGAGCGGGTATTCGGATTCACTCCGGACTATCGGGCCCGGAGGTTGAAGCGAAAAGGTCCGCAACGACAAATGATCTACAATCCGGCTAGAAGGCATTATACATGTCACTGTAATTACATAGTCATGCAGACTGACTAAACTCCTCCTCTATACCATCCAACAGGCGGTCTAGCTTACAATCCTGTTGGGAATACTTTGCGGCTAATCCTACTTGCCCATAAACTAAGCTAACATGGATCTCTTTTCCTTCGGGCCCCACAGGTTCGACCTCGGCCATGTGATTTGGGTCTGCCTTGGTATACCGAGTCTTCACCATGGCCCAGGCCTCTCTGGCACCCTGTCGGCGGGCCAATATCTTCCATAATCGGAGGCGCCGCCGTGCTCCCTTGAGCTTCCCCGTAAGCTCTGCAATGCCCTCTAGCATGGAGACAGATGGCCACAAGGCCTGGGCAACACCTTGCATCACCTGCCGAACTTGTTCGTGCAGATGTGACAACTCGAATAGAAGATCACCTGCAGACCCGGGCATTTCCTCCGCGGGATGACCCGTCAGCATACCTACAGACATAACGCTATTAGTCGGCTTCTTCGTCGAATTCCTTTAACAGGATTCGTTCAAGCACTTACTGAAAATGCCGCGCCGAAGCCGCTTATTCTCCTTCTCGGAGTCGGCAAGCTGGCCCCGAACGTCTTTTAGTTCCACGCTCAGCTTAATATTGGCGTCTTGGAGATTGTTTTCTCCCACCTAACCTCAGTCAGCACGCGTTTGCCAGCCTCTAGCTATCGCATAACATGCTGGTCCTTCGGATTTTCTCCGGATTCATCTACAACATCTGTCGTTAGATCTGCAGCCATGCCACACATTATATGGTAACCATTACTCTTTAAAATAAATGTTACCAACAGGTGACTTTTTCGGTTCCTGCAATGTGGCCACAGCAGCCCGCAGTTGGGTCTTGCATTCCTCTAGCTCCTGTGGTAGCCTAGTATTATTCTTTGTAAGAACCTGCACAAATAAGATGATCCTTAAATCAGTTCTGCTAACTGTTTCAAGTCTCAGGGGCTACTGATACATATGAACCGTCAGATTCACTTACCCGTACATCCTTTACATATTGATCCGTGGCTTTGGCTAGGCCATCTTGAGCAGCACGGAGGTACGCCTCTCCGGAATTGAAGGCATCAAATGCCTCTGGTGAGAAACAAGCGTCCTGGAGTACGGCCCGGCGGCGCCTATGGTTCATGGCGCTTTCCACTTATGAGTTAGTAGCAGATAACCTATCCTCATCCTTCGTAGAGGGATTATCCGACGCCTGCCCCATATCGGCTTCCGCCTCTATGTCCGGTCCTGGCGCCCGGCTGGTGGAAGCATGATTAGTATCATCGCCGGACATATTCCGGCGAGCGTTTTTTCTGTTAAAGAAATGTGGGCATCATTATATTTCAAGAGAGACGGCAACCACGGAGTGGGGTTTGTTATACCTTTGCGTTGGCGTCTCCGTCCTGACCGCCTTCCTTTTTGGCCTGCCCGGCCTCGGTGCCTCCTGTTGGCGTGTTGCCATGGGCTCGGCAGGGCGTCCCGAATGTCTTCCCTGTAAAATGCCATGTGTATATGGTGGGTGAAGTGTCTAAAAAAGGATCCTAGTTTTGGAGTTGGGATTTTTGGTTTCGCACGTGCGATGCAGGGAGCAATCCGGGATAGTCGGCCGTAATGGCCACCATGGCATCATCGCAGCTTAACTGATAGAACTACCGGTTTATCAGCTCCACGGATATGACCAAATCTTCTTTGAGTCCGGAGTCGAGGGCCCAGTCAGGGTCCTATGGTTGTGGAGAAGGGCTGCTGACCTCCTTTATGGCCTTTCGCAGTTCCTGCCGCAAAGTGGCAAGGTAAATACTTACGACAATGAATGCGGGAAAAATGGGAGCAGGGAGATATGACTTACCCAGCTTGGAGGATTGTACATGGAGAATCCATCCCGTGGTTTGATGTGGGCGAACTCCTCCTCCTCACCCTTGAACAGTTCGGACAGAATCTTCGCTAGAGCGGCAGCATTGTCCGGACCCTTACGCCCGCAGCGGGTGGCGTCATCCGCCCCATTATAACACCACAAGGGATGCCCACGATATTGAAGTGGCTGCACTCCCCGCATTATGCAAATTGACATAACTTCAATTATTGTCAATCCTGATTGAGCCAGTGCTTTGATCCGGTTCATCAGATAGAGGACTTCTCCGTTGTCTTCCGCCTGGGGGCTCCGTGGGCGCCAACTTCGGCGCTTCTTCAGAGGAGCATTGTTGAACTCAGGTAGACCCCGCCGAACAGGGTCCGGAAGGGGGACGTCCTCCATATAAAACCATTCCGAAGGCCAGTCTTTGGACGGCTTCTTCGGGGTACCGGACAGGTATCCGGTGTCGGCGATGCGCCATATTTCGGCTCCGCCCACTTGATAAAGTGATTCCCTCTGTGTGTGAGGGACAAGGCAGAATAGCCTTTTCCACAGCTCGAAGTGAGCCTCGCAGCCCAGGAACAACTCGCAAAGAGCAACATAGCCGGCGTATGTAGAATGGAGGCAGGGATGAGATTGTGTAATTGCAGGCCGTAGAACTCCAAGAGCCTATGGAGGAATGGGTGAATTGGAAATCCGAGTCCCCTTAGTAAATAAGGAACAAGGCAGACCCGTTCTCCCATGGAGGGACAAGGAAGGCTCTCCGCTTGCGCCCCGCCATTGTAGGTGGTGAGCCCGGCTCGAACATGCACCATATACGCCGGAGGGAGAAATCCCTTAGTCTGCAGCTCGACTAATCAGTTGTGCGGGACTGAACACCTCTCCCAATCACCGGGCTTAGGGCTACGAGGGCGGGAGGAGGAGCTGCAGAGGTCGGCCATGCTAGAATGGATCTTTCCGAAGCACGCTCTGATGAATTCTCACTGGGGGAGGATGATATGGGTCGGATCTAAGAATCCCCATCCCTTTAATAGACAATTTATTTATCTGGCTAGGGGGGCGAATGTAAAAACGCCCTGGCGCCTCGTATTTATTCGACGCGTGGGAGATAGCCCTTATTGGGCACAGAAGCCAAGAGGTTCAACATTTATGGAACCAGACACTGCTTACGAACACTTGAAAGTTGGAGAAGAGCCCGCCTTGCAATGCTGAAGACAACACTGCGCGCCGGACTCATCGTCATTGAAGCCTGGTTCGGGGGCTACTGAGGGAGTCCTGGATTAGGGGGTATCCGGACAGCCGGATTATATCCTTTGGCCGGACTGTTGGACTATGAAGATACAAGATTGAAGACTTCGTCTCGTGTCCGGATGGGACTCTACTTGGTGTGGAAGGCAAGCTAGGCAATACGGATATGTATATCTCCTCCTTTGTAACCGACCTTGTGTAACCCTAGCCCCCTTCGGTGTCTATATAAACCGGAGGGTTATAGTCCGTAGGACAACATACAATTAGACCATAGGCTAGCTTCTAGGGTTTAGCCTCTCCGATCTCGTGGTAGATCTACTCTTGTACTACCCATATCATCAATATTAATCAACCAGGACGTAGGGTCTTACCTCCATCAAGAGGGCCCGAACCTGGGTAAAACATTGTGTCCCCTGCCTCCTGTTACCATCCGCCTTAGACGACAGTTCGGGACCCCCTACCCGAGATCCGCCGGTTTTGACACCGACAGATTCCCTTTCCTATTCCAAGAGGGGGAAGGAGAGAAGGAGAGGGAGAGGGAAAGGAAAGAGGGGGCGGCGCCCCCTCCCCCTAGTCCAATTCGTACAGCCTTGGGGGTGCCACCTTGTGGCCTGCCCTCTCCTACTCCCTTATGGCCCATTAGGGCTCATAACTTCCCCGAGGGGCTCCCGTAACCCCTCGGTTCCCCGATAAATATCTGAAATGTCCCGAAACCTTTCCGGTGTACGAATACCTTCGTCCAATATATCAATATTTACCTCTCGACCATTTCGAGACTCCTCGTCATGTCCATGATCTCATCTGGGACTCTGAACAAACTTGGATCACCAAAACACATAACTCATAATACAAATCGTCATCAAACGCTAAGCGTGCAGACCCTATGGGTTTGAGAACTATGTAGACATGACCGAGACACATCACCGGTCAATAACCAATAGCGGAACCTGGATGCTCATATTGGCTCCTACATATTCTACTAAGATCTTTATTGGTCAAACCGCATAACAACATAGTTATTCCCTTTATCATTTGTATGTTACTTGCCCGAGATTCGATCATCATACCTAGTTCAATCTCGTTACCGAAAAGTCTCTTTACTCGTTCCTTAATGCATCATACCACAATTAACTCATTAATCACATTGCTTGCAAGGCTTATAGTGATGTGCATTACTAAGAGGGCCCAGAGATACCTCTTCGATACACGGAGTGACAAATCCTAATCTTGATTTATGCCAACTCAACAAACACCTTTGGAGACACCTGTAGAGCATCTTTATAATCACCCAATTACATTGTGACGTTTGATAGCACACAAGGTGTTGCTCCGGTATTCGGGAGTTGCATAATCTCATAGTCAGAGGAATATGTATAAGTCATGAAGAAAGCAATAGCAATAAAACTAGACGATCATAATGCTAAGCTAACAGATGGGTCTTGTCCATCACATTATTCTCTAATGATGTGATCCCGTTCATCGAATGACAACACATGTCTATTGAGGGAGTCCTGGATTGGGGGGTCTCCGGACAGCCAGATTATATCCTTTGGCCGAACTGCTGGACTATGAAGATACAAGATTGAAGACTTCGTCTCATGTCCGGATGGGACTCTACTTGGCGTGGAAGGCAAGCTAGGCAATACGGATATGCATATCTCCTCCTTTGTAACCGACCTTGTGTAACCCTAGCCCTCTTTGGTGTCTATATAAACCGGAGGGTTTTAGTCCGTAGGACAAATACAATCATACCATAGGCTAGCTTCTAGGGTTTAGCCTCTCTGATCTCGTGGTAGATATACTCTTGTACTACCCATATCATCAATATTAATCAAGCAGGACGTAGGGTTTTACCTCCATCAAGAGGGCCCGAACCTGGGTAAAACTTCGGGTCCCCTGCCTCCTGTTACCATCCGCCTAGACGCACAGTTCGGGACCCCCTACCCGAGATCCGCCGGTTTTGACACCGACATTGGTGCTTTCATTGAGAGTTCCTTTGTGTCGTCGCTGTTAGGCTTGATGGCTCCTATGATCATCGATACCGATGTAGTCCAGGGTGAGAGTTTTTTCCCCAGACAGATTTTTGTATTCGATGGATTTACACTACGGGCCAATTCGCTTGGCCATCTGGAGCAGATTGAAAGCTAGGCCCCTGGCCATCGGGTCAGGTTTGGAAGCTTAAACTACACGACCGATATTGTAACACCCCGGATGTAATTTACCTTATATGTATCCCAACTCTTGTCGTTTCCGGTGCTAAGTTATTTTATTTTCCTCGGGTTCGGGTTTTTGTCTCCATGTGTTGTTGTCGTTGTCATGCATCTCATATCATGTCATCATGTGCATTGCATTAGCATACGTGTTCGTCTCATGCATCCGAGCATTTTCCCCGTTGTCCGTTTTGCATTCCGGCGCTCCTATCTCCTCCGGTGGTCCTTTCTACCTCTTTTCGTGTGTGGGGGTTAAACATCTCCGGATTGGACCGAGACTTGCCATGCGGCCTTGGTTTACTACTGGTAGACCGCCTGTCAAGTTTCGTACCATTTGGACTTCGTTTGATACTCCAACGGTTAACCGAGGGACCGAGAGGGCCTCGTGTGTGTTGCAGCCCAACAACCTTCCAATTTGGCCCAAAATCCACCAAAACCCTCTCCATCATCTAGAGCGTTCGATCACGATCGCATGGCCAAAAACCACACTCCATTTGGAGCTTCCTAGCTCCCTCTATGCCTATATATAGATCCTCTCCCAAGATTTTCGGGTCTTCTTCCCCCAAACCCTAAAATCTCCTCCTCGTGCCGCCGGACGAGATCCGATCGGGCCGGACATGTCCGCCGCCCGCGCCGCCGCGCCCAGCCTGTAACCGCGCGCCACGTGGCACCCATTCCCGCCGCCGCCGCCAAGGCCCGCCGGGCCCAAGGCCGACCCTCTCCGCCCCAGTGACCGGGCCCCACCTCCTCTTCCCGAGCGCCGCCCGCGCCCGAGAGGCCCTCGCCGCGCCACCGTCTTTGTTGCGTGGGCTGACCGCCTCCGCCACGCACTTCGCCTACTGGAGCCGAGCTCCGTCCCGCACCGGCCGCACCTCGCCGCCCCCACCGCGGCTACCTCGCCGCCGACGTCCGCCGCCATCAGCGCCGCCTCCTCGCCCCGGCAAGCCGGCGCCGCCCCGACGAGCCCCTCCATGCCAGCGAGCTCCCTCAGCTCCGGTCACCGCGCTGCCATCCTCGCCGACGAACCTCGGTGTGCGCGCCACCGCAATCCAGATCCGAGCTACAGTGAAACCCTAGAGGGTTGACTTTTCCCTCTCCCTAGTATATTTTTTGCATTCTTGCTCATGCCTTAACTCCGCATCCGTAGGTCCAATTTGCGCGTGTAGCATATCAAAATGTTCGCCTCAGAGAGTACATCATTTCATCTCTTCGCATCATTTTCATTTGAGCTCATCTTGATGCTCGAAATGCTGTTGGAAGAGAGCTATATGGTTAAATTGTCAGATCTGCTGCATCAAATAGCTATTTGTCATTTTTGCCATGATTAATGTGTGCATGATATGCTCCTGGTCTCTACATGAGTTTTGTTATATGCCATGCCATCTTTATAGAGGTGCTTACCATGTATTTTTGTGATATGTGTGGTGACTAGCACAAGCTTGCAAAGTAGTGCATTCGTTAATGCTGATTTCAGGGACTTAGAATTTCACCAAGTCCTTGATCTGATTTTGTCAATATGCCATATGTTCATGTTGTTTCCTAGTGATCCGTTCCTGCCGCCGCCGCCAAGGCCCGTCGGGCCCAAGGCCGGCCCTCTCCGCCCCCGTGACCGGGCCCCGCCTCCTCTTCCCGACCGCCGCCCGCGCCCGAGAGGCCCTCGCCGCGCCGCCGTCTTTGTTCCGTGCGCCGGCCGCCTCCGCCACGCACTTCGCCGGTTGGAGCCAAGCTCCGTCCCACGCCGGCTGCACCTCGCCGCCCCCACCGCGGCTACCTCGCCGCTGACGTCCGCCGCCATCAGCGCCGCCTCCTCGCCCCGGCGAGCCGACGCCGCCCCGACGAGCCCCTCCACGCCGGCGAGCTCCCTCAGCTCCAGTCGCCACGCTGCCATCCTCGCCGATGAACTTCAGTGTGCGCGCCACCGCGATCCAGATCCGAGCTATAGTGAAACCCTAGAGGGTTGACTTTTCCCTCTCCCTAGTATTTTTTTTTTGCATTCTTGCTCATGTCGTAATTCCGCATCCGTAGCTCCGATTTGCGCGTGTAGCATATCAAAATGTTAGTCTTAGAGAGTACATCATTTCATTTGAGCTCATCTTGATCGAAATGCTGTTGGAAGAGAGCTATATGGTTAAATTGTCAGATCTGCTGCATCAAATAGCTATTTGTCATTTTTGCCATGATTAATGTGTGCATGATATGCTCCTGAGCTCTACATGAGTTTTGTTATATGCCATGCCATCTTTACAGAGGTGCTTACCATGTATTTTTGTGATATGTGTGGTGACTAGCACAAGCTTGCAAAGTAGAGCATTCGTTAATGTTGATTCCAGGGACTTAGAATTTCACCAAGTCCTTGATCTGATTTTGTCAATATGCCATATGTTCATGTTGTTTCCTAGTGATACATGCCTCTTTTCAGGATGATCAGTAAGGATGATTTGTTAACATTGTGGTTCTCTATCCATCCATGTCTTTATTTGCATTTATGGAGCACCCTAGCTTGAGTCAATCGAGCTCTACTTTTGCTATTTCGTGAATCCTGGCAGATTGTTTACTTGTTAGCGATTTTGCCGAGGATGTTTTTATTGATCCGTGCATGCTACGTTGTTGTTCTTGCCATGTTTAGCTTCTATGTTATGTATTGTTGATGGGTGTATGCTTAGTTTGTCATGCCTTGCTCTGTAGTGAGTGCATCGAGCTCGTAAACATGCCTACTCGTTAACAGATTTGCATGCTCCAGTTTTTCACTAAGTCTGAGATCTGTTTATGTTTTTGCCATGTTCGCATGCTTGCAATTGTATTTTTTGATCCCTTTTGGCTCAAGGTCACTAAGGGACTTTTGTTAAGTGCTTTGAATAGCTTCATTCCATGCCTTACTTTGCCATGTTAAGTTCCTGTAGCATATAGTTCTCATTCTCCAAAGTGTGTTACCTGATGTTAGATCCGAGACTTGTGTTAATTTTACTAAGTCTGAAACCTGTTATCATTTGCATTTTTGCCATGCTTGTTTGATCCTGTTAATGGATGATTTAGCCGTAGCTCAGTGTTCATCTTTTGTCAAGTATTATGAGTGAATCCCTGCCATGTATTTTCTTGTCATGTTTGAGTGATGTAGCATAATTATCTTGGTGCTTTTAGATGGCTACTTGCTGTTTATCGCAGACCGGTGCCATATTTTTTTTGCTTGGCATTTCCAAACCGTGCATCCGATTCCGGTGATCTTTATATTGATTTCAACAGAAATCACCTCATCTTTCCAGCGGAACTCTAGGATTTCCAAGTTGAGGCCAGGTTCAATCATTCCTTGTCAAATCTTGCATATGCATCACATATCGCATCCCGCTTAGCATACCATGTTTCCATCATGTTTGTTTGAGCTTTGCACGTGGTTGATTGTGTTCCTTTTGCTTGTTTGTCTTGTTTGGGTAGAGCCGGGAGATGAGTTCGCTAACGAGGAGCCCGTTGAGTTTGCTTACGAGGATCAAGTCAACTCTGGAAAGTTTGCAGGCAAGATGATCATTCCCTCGAAATCACTTCTATCTTTGCTTGCTAGATGCTCGCTCTTTTGCTATGCCTATGCTATGATGCCTACCACTTGCTTATCATGCCTCCCAAATTGCCATGACAAACCTCTAACCCACCATGTCCTAGCAAACCGTTGATTGGCTATGTTACCGCTTTGCTCAGCCCCTCTTATAGCGTTGCTAGTTGCAGGTGAAGATTGGAGATCGTTCCTTGTTGGAACATTGTTTATTGTTGGGATATCACCATATTATCTTGTTATCTTAATGAATCTATATACTTGGTAAAGGGTGGAAGGCTCGGCCTTTTGCCTAGTGTTTTGTTCCACTCTTGCCGCCCTAGTTTTCCGTCATATCGGTGTTATGTTCCCGGATTTTGCGTTCCTTACGCGGTTGGGTGATAATGGGAACCCCTTGACAGTTCGCCTTGAATAAAACTCTTCCAGAAATGCCCAACATTGGTTTTATCATTTGCCACCTAGCCTTTTCTCCCTTGGGTTTCGCGGACTCAAGGGTCATCTTTATTTTAACACCCCCCCCCCGGGCCAGTGCTTCTCTAAGTGTTGGTCCAACTGAGCGATGTCCGGGGCTACCAGGGGCAACTCTGGGCTGGCCTACCCGACGTCTTGCTCATCCGGTGTGCCCTGAGAACGAGATATGTGCAGCTCCTATTAGGATTTGTCGGCACATCTGGGTGGTGTTGCTGGTTTAGTTTTACCCTTGTCGAGGATGTCTTGTAGAACCGGGATGCCGAGTCTGATCGGAATGTCTTGGGAGAAGGAATATCCTTCGTTGACCGTGAGAGCTTGTGATGGGCTAAGTTGGGACTCCCCTGCAGGGATTTGAACTTTCGAAAGCCATGCCCGCGGTTATGGGCAGATGGGAATTTGTTAACGTCCGGTTGTAGATAACATGAATCTTAACTTAATTAAAATGAATCAACCGCGTGTGTTACCGTGATGGTCTCTTCTCGGCGGAGTCCGGGAAGTGAACACGGGGTTGGAGTAATGTTTGACGTAGGTTGTTCTATAGTTCTTCGTTCGTGCTTTGCCTTCTCTTCTCACTCTCTTTTGCGAACAGGTTAGCCACCATATATGCTAGTCGCTTGCTGCAGCTCCACATATTACCTTGCCTTACCTATAAGCTTAAATAGTCTTGATCGCGAGGGTGCGAGATTGCTGAGTCCCCGTGGCTCACAGATTACTTCCAAACCAGATGCAGGGACCGACGATACCATTCCAGATGATGCGCTTGAGCTCAAGTGGGAGTTCGATGAAGCCTCTCATTGTTATTACGTGTCTTTCCCTGATGATTAGTAGTGGTGCCCAGTTGGGGCGATCGGGACCATGTCGCTTGTTGGGGTTGATCTTTTATTTTGGTACCGTAGTCGGACCATGAGTGTATTGGATGATTGTAATGTTATTCATGTATTTGTGTGACGTGGCGAGTGTAAGCCAACTATGTACCTTTTTCCCCTATTATCTATTTACATGGGTTGTTGTGAAGATTACCTTACTTGCGACATTGCTTTCAATGCGGTTATGCCTCTAAGTCGTGCTTTGACACATAGGAGATATAGCCGCATCGAGGGCGTTACAAGTTGGTAATCAGAGCCTTCCCCAACCTTAGGAGCCCCCCTGCTTGATCGAATTAGCTGACGTTGTTGAGTCTAGAAATTTTTTTTTGAGTCTTTTAGGAATTATATATCAGAGAGTTTAGGAATTCTTTTTACTCCCCAGTCCCTTCATCGCTCTGGTAAGGCATCCTGACGTAGAGTTTTGACTCTTCTCTTCTAAAATTTCACTAAAAAAATTTAGGATCACGCGGGTATCTTGGAATCGTTCCGATCGATTTGTGACGAGAACATTGTTCTTGGTGCCTCCTGTCATTTAGGGGTTGTGGCAGTGTCCCGGGGAGTTGAGCTCCGAGGTCTTGTCGTCACAATTTTATCATTGCAGTTCTGGAATACCTGAGTTTAGTTTCGCCGACATCGAAAATCTCTTTTATGCAGTTGTTGGTGAGATAACCTTGACGCCACCCAGTACTGGGGCGGGAGTTCGGGAGTATTGCCATAACTTGTATAACGAATGCTTTTCGAAGGTTGACGTAGACGATTTCCGAAGTTTTTCTCGGTTATGTGTTGAAGGATGGATACATCTGGATGTAGGATTTGCTAGATTTGGGTGAGATATTATGCTTCCCCTGTATCCCCAACACCTGATTGCATAACCAGAAAGGTTCGGGAGTTTCATAGGTGGGAATTCTTGTAGCTCTAGTTCCTCTTCCACGGATATTTGGTTTGAGATTGGGTGATCTTTACCGAGTATTCGTTCTTTTTCCATACCTTGTTGCTTTTATTCTTCTACCTAAATTCTAAGTGGCTTCTCAATTTATGGATATGTGACCATTTCAATTGGAATGCATTCGTTCATTTTGTTCGGATGTGAAGACTATATGTTGCAATTTCAACCCGTTTGATTCAGCTTCAATATTTGTCTATCAATGTGCTAATGGATGTCAACCTCTTCAGGATGGCTCCTCCAATGCGCACGACTCCGAATCCTGATCCGCCACCACCACCTCCACCTCCGGAGGCATGGCAAGCTGTGATGGCCGCTACCAATGCAAACACGTAGCTGATCATGCAACTTCTTCAAGAGCGCAACCAAGGGAACCAAGGCAACAATCAGAATCACTTTGCTACACTCAACCAGTTCCTTGCTAACCAGCCAAAGACCTTTAGCAATTGCGTTGAGGCAACTGACGCTGATGATTGGCTCATGGACTTATGCAAGCATTTCGAGTGCAGTAACGTCAGGCCTGAGGACTTTGTCAAGTTCACTTCCTTCCAACTCAAAGACCAAGCTGCAGAATGGTTTCAGCAGTACAAAGATTCCAGAGGAGGCCGTGTGATTACCTGGGATGAATTCCATCAAGACTTCAAAGCTCATCATATTCCTCAGAGCATGGTTGAAAGCAAGCGTGAGGAATTCCGCAACCTGAAACAAGGCTCTATGTCTATCTATGAGTACAACAAGATGTTTCAGAAGCTTGCCCGTTTTGCTAAGTAGGATGTCCCTGACGAGAAGAGCATGATATACTAGTTCAGGGGTGGTCTCAAAGAAGAAATCCAGCTAGCTCTCGTTCTCTTTGAGCCCAAGAGGTACGATGAGTTTTACAACATGGCATTGAAGCAAGAGACTGCTCAACTGAAGTGCGATGCTTCCAAGAAGCGAGTCAGAGATGCTACTCCTTCTTCCTCAACTCAAGTGGCTAAGCAGCAGAAGTATTGGCTTCCTCCTCCTCCGTTCCGTCAGCCTTATCAGTAGAAGAGCAAAGGGGACAGTGGATCTTCCCACCCACCCAACCCTGGCTTTCAGAACAAGACTTTGTCTCAAGCTTCAAGATCGAGTGCTCCATATCACCGTCCGCTTTCAGAGCTCATGTGCAACAAGTGTCAACAGAAGGGTCACTATGCCAAAAAATGCTTCAATCAGAGGCGTCTCCCTCCTCCTCCTCTTGTGAGATCGGCAAGTATAGCTATGGTCAAGCATAACCCCAAGTCTGCTAAGGTCAACTTGTTGAACGCAGCTCAGGCAGAGGACTCGCCAGATGTGATTATGGGTAACCTTCCTGTTAATGACATTCCCGCAAGAGTTCTTTTTTATACTGGTGCATCTTTGTCATTTTTATCAAAGCCTTTTGCATCCATGCATGATGTGCATACTGTTGATTTGCCTAAGCCGATAGCGGTTTCTTCTCCGGGTTTGTTCATGAACACCAAAATGATGGCTCCGGATGTTACTATCACATTGGGCTATTACAAGTTTCCTTCTTCTCCAATGGTCCTTGGCAACTCGGATATTGATCTTATTCTTGGAATGGTTGGCTTTCTAAGCACAAGGCGCATCTTGATTGTGCTGCCAGGCAGATTCAATTGACTCATTCGTCTGAGGATGTGATTGTCTTTACCGCTCGTGATGATACCATCCGTCTGTTTTCTCTCAATGAGAAGGGTGAACTGGATGCCATCTCTCAAATTCCAGTCGTTTGCGAATATCAAGACGTCTTTCCAGAAGAGCTTCCAGGAATGCCTCCGCACCGGCCAGTTGAATTCGTCATCGATCTTGAGCCTGGCACGGAACCTATTTGCAAACGTCCTTACAAGCTCGGACCTGAAGAGTTGAAGGAGTTGAAGAAGCAACTCGATATTCAAGAGACAATGGGTCTCATCCGACCTAGTTCTTCTCCGTGGGGTTGTGGAGTTCTTTTTGTGAAGAAGAAGGATGGAACGGACTGACTTTGTGTTGACTACCGTCCATTGAACAAGAAGACCATCAAGAACAAGTACCCACTTCCCAACATCAATGAGTTGTTCGAACAACTCAAAGGTGCCCAAGTATTCTCCAAGCTTGATCTTCGTATGGGCTATCACCAGATTCGAATCTGTGAGCAAGATATTCCCAAGACGGCTTTCAGAACAAGCTATGGTTCATATGAATACATTGTCATGTCTTTTGGCCTCGTCAACGCTCCTCCGACTTTCTCTCGCATGATGAACTTCATCTTCAACGCTTACACAAATGACTTTGTTTTGGTCTATATCGATGACATTCTGGTCTTTTCGAAGAACAAGGAAGATCATGCCAAGCACTTGTGTTTGGTGCTCGATAAGCTTAGGGAACATCAGTTCTACGCCAAGTTCTCAAAGTGCGAGTTTTGGCTCAATGAGGTTCTCTATCTTGGTCATATCATCTCTGCCAAAGGCATAGCGGTAAATCCTAAGAAGGTGTCTGCAATTGTGAATTAGGAACCACCTCAGAACGTGAAGCAACTCCGCAGCTTCCTTGGTCTTGCAAGCTACTGTCGAAGGTTCGTTGAGAACTTTTCAAAGATCGCGAAGCCTCTTTCAAACCTTCTCCAAAAGCACGTCAAGTACGTTTGGTCTCCGGAATGTGACATCGCTTTCAACACTTTGAAAGAGAAATTGGTCACTGCTCCAGTTCTGACTCCTCCTGATGAATCCAAACCGTATGAGGTCTTCTGCGATGCCTCTCTTCAAGGCCTTGGTGCAGTGTTGATGCAAGAGATGAAATTTGTGGCTTATACCTCTCGCCAGTTGAAGCCCAACGAGAAGAACTACCCCACTCATGACCTCGAGTTGGCGGCAGTTGTGCATGCTCTTTTGACTTGGAGACATCTCTTATTGGGAAGAAAAGTGGACATCTTCACTAACCACAAGAGTCTCAAGTACATCTTCACTCAGCCTAATCTCAACCTCAGGCAGACTCGTTGGGTCGAAATGATTCAAGAGTATAGTCCGAGCATCGAGTATACTCCAAGCAAGGCCAATGTGATTGCTGACGCTTTGAGTAGGAAGGCTTACTGCAGCAGTCTGATTCTCAAGCCTTACCAACCCGAGCTTTGTGAAGCTTTCCGCAAACTCAATCTGCAAGTTGTTCCTCAAGGTTTCCTCGCCAACCTTCAAGTCTCTCCTACTTTGGAAGATCAGATTCGCGAGGCTCAACTTCTTGATGCTATGGTGAAGAAGGTGAAGATTGGGATTGCCAAGAGTCAACCCAAGTACAAGTGCTATCGCCTGGATGACAAGGATACTCTCTTCTTCGAGGATCGCATTGTTGTGCCTAAAGGTGACCTTCGTAAAGTTATTATGAATGAGGCTCACAATTCACTCCTCTCCATCCACCCTGGGAGTATGAAGATGTACCAGGACCTCAAGCAGGCTTATTGGTGGACTTGAATGAAGCGCAAGATTGCTCAGTTCGTGAATGAATGTGATGTCTGCAGAAGAGTGAAGGCAGAACACCAACGACCAGCTGGTCTCCTCCAAACTCTTGCCATTCCAGAATGGAAGTTTGACCACATTGAGATGGACTTCGTGACTGGGTTTCCAAAGTCCAAGCGTGGCAATGATGTTATATTCATTGTCACCGACAAGCTCACTAAAGTGGCTAACTTTCTGCCTATCAAAGAGTCTATCACTGCAGCTCAATTGGCGGAGCTGTATACCTCTCGGATCGTCTCTCTGCATGGCATTCCACAGTTGATCTCTTCAGACCATGGCAGCATCTTTACCTCCAAGTTTTGGGATTCTTTTCAAAAGGCCTTGGGCACCAACATCCGCTTCAGCACAGCTTTTCATCCTCAAACTAGTGGTCAAGTCGAGCGTGTCAATCAGATTCTCAAAGATATGCTCAGGGCTTGCGTTATCTCCTTCGGTATGAAGTGGGAAGATTGTCTTCCATATGCCGAATTCTCCTACAACAACAGTTTTCAAGAAAGTTCGGGCAAGGCCCCATTTGAAATTCTCTATGGCAGGAAGTGCCGTACTCCTCTTAACTGGTCGGAGACCGGTGAACGTTAACTTCTTGGAAATGACTTGATCACAGAGGCAGAGGAGATGTGCAAAGTCATTCGTGATAACCTCAAAGCAGCGTAATCGCGTCAGAAGAGCTACTATGATAGTAAGCATCGTGATTTGGATTTCGAGATCGGAGACCATGTTTACCTCTGAGTCTCTCCAATGAAAGGTACTCATCACTTCGGTATCAAAGGGAAGCTTGCCCCTAGATACGTGGGTCCTTTCAAGATCGTCAGCAAGAGAGGCGATCTCGCCTATCAACTCGAGCTTCCTCCCAACTTTGCAAATGTGCACGACATGTTCCATGTCTCTCAGCTCCGCAAGTGCTTCAAGACCCCTGACCGCACCGTCAACTTCAAAGACTTTGATCTCCAAGAAGACCTTTCTTATTGTGAGCACCCCGTTGCTATTCTTGAAGAGACTGAACGCAAGACTCGCAATAAGTCAATCAAATTCCTCAAAGTCAAGTAGTCACACCATTCCAACCGTGAAGCCACCTAGGAATGCGAGGATCACCTCCGTTCTGAGTACCCGGCGTTTTTCCAGTCCTAGATCTCGGGACGAGATCCTTTCATAGTGGTGGAGTGTTGTAACACCCCGGATGTAATTTACCTTATATGTATCCCAACTCTTGCTGTTTCCGGCGCTAAGTTATTTTATTTTCCTCGGGTTCGGGTTTTTGTCTCCGTGTGTTGTTGTCGTTGTCATGCATCCCATATCGTGTCATCATGTGCATTGCATTAGCATACGTGTTCATCTCATGCATCCGAGCATTTTCCCCGTTGTCCGTTTTGCATTCCGGCGCTCCTATCTCCTCCGGTGGTCCTTTCTACCTCTTTTCGTGTGTGGGGGTTAAACATCTCCGGATTGGACTGAGACTTGCCATGCGGCCTTGGTTTACTACCGGTAGACCTCTTGTCAAGTTTCGTACCATTTGGACTTCGTTTGATACTCCAACGGTTAACCGAGGGACCGAGAGGGCCTCGTGTGTGTTGCAGCCCAACACCCTTCCAATTTGGCCCAAAACCCACCAAAACCCTCTCCATCATCTAGAGCGTTCGATCACGATCGCGTGGTCGAAAACCGCACTCCATTTGGAGCTTCCTAGCTCCCTCTATGCCTATATATAGATCCTCTCCCGAGATTTTCGGGTCTTCTTCCCCCAAACCCTAAAATCTCCTCCTCGCGCCGCCGGACGAGATCCGGTCGGGCCGGACATGTCCACCGCCTGCGCCGCCGCGCCCAGCCTGTAACCGCGCGCCACGTGGCACTCGTTCGTCCCGCCGCCGCCAAGGCCCGTCGGGCCCAAGGCCGGCCCTCTCCGCCCCCGTGACCGGGCCCCGCCTCCTCTTCCCGACCGCCGCCCGCGCCCGAGAGGCCCTCGTCGCGCCGCCGTCTTTGTTTCATGCGCCGGCCGCCTCCGCCACGCACTTCACCGGTTGGAGACGAGCTCCGTCCCACGCCGTCCGCACCTCGCCGCCCCCACCGCGGCTACCTCGCCGCCAACGTCCGCCGCCATCAGCGCCGCCTCCTCGCCCCGGCGAGCCGACGCCGCCCCGACGAGCCCCTCCACGCCGGCGAGCTCCCTCAGCTCCAGTCGCCACGCTGCCATCCTCGCCGATGAACCTCAGTGTGTGCACCACCGTGATCCAGATCCGAGCTACAGTGAAACCCTAGAGGGTTGACTTTTCCCTCTCCCTAGTATTTTTTTGCATTCTTGCTCATGCCGTAACTCCGCATCCGTAGCTCCGATTTGCGCGTGTAGCATATCAAAATGTTAGTCTCAGAGAGTACATCATTTCATTTGAGCTCATCTTGATGCCCGAAATGCTGTTGGAAGAGAGCTATATGGTTAAATTGTCAGATCTGCTGCATCAAATAGCTATTTGTCATTTTTGCCATGATTAATGTGTGCATGATATGCTCCTGAGCTCTACATGAGTTTTGTTATATGCCATGCCATCTTTACAGAGGTGCTTACCATGTATTTTTGTGATATGTGTGGTGACTAGCACAAGCTTGCAAAGTAGTGCATTCGTTAATGTTGATTTCTGGGACTTAGAATTTCACCAAGTCCTTGATCTGATTTTATCAATATGCCATATGTTCATGTTGTTTCCTAGTGATTCGTGCCTCTTTTGAGGATGATCAGTAAGGATTATTTGTTAACATTATGGTGCTCTATCCATCCATGTATTTGTTTGCATTTATGGAGCACCCTAGCTTGAGTCAATCAAGCTCTACTTTTGCTATTTCGTGAATCCTGGCAGATTGTTTACTTGTTAGCGATTTTGCCGAGGATGTTGTTATTGATCCGTGCATGCTATGTTGTTGTTCTTGCCATGTCTAGCTTATATGTTATGTATTCTTGATGGGTGTATGCTTTGTTTGTCATGCCTTGCTCTGTAGTGAGTGCATCGAGCTCGTAAACATGCCTACTCGTTAACAGATTTGCATGCTCCAGTTTTTCACTAAGTCTGAGATTTGTTTATGTTTTTGCCATGTTCACATACTCGCAATTGTATTTTATGATCCCTTTTGGCTCAAGGTCAGTAAGGGACTTTTGTTAAGTGCTTTGAGTAGCTTCATGCCATGCCTTTTTGCCATGTTAAGTTCCTATAGCATATAGTTCTCATGCTCCAAAGTGTGCTACCTGATGTTAGATTCCAGACTTGTGTTAATTTCACTAAGTCTGAAACCTGTCATCGTTTGCATTTTTGCCATGCTTGTTTGAACCTGTTAATGGATGATTTAGCCGTAGCTCAGTGTTTATCTTTTGTCAAGCATTATGATTGAATCCCTGCCATGTATTTGGTTGTCATATTTGAGTGATGTAGCATAATTATCTTGGTGCTTTTAGATGGCTACTTGCTGTTTATCGCAGACCGGTGCCATATTTGTTTTGCTTGCCATTTCCATACCGTGCATCCGATTCCGGTGATCTTTATATCGATTACCGAAATCACCTCATCTTGCCAATGGCACTCTTGGATTTCCAAGTTGAGCACAGGTTCAATCATTCCTTGTCAAATCTTGCATATGCATCACATATCGCATCCCGCTTAGCATACCATGTTTGCATCATGTTTGTTTGAGCTTTGCACGTGGTTGATTGTGTTCCTTTCGCTTGTTTGTCTTGTTTGGGTAGAGCTGGGAGACGAGTTCGCTAACGAGGAGCCCGTTGAGTTTGCTTACGAGGATCAAGTCAACTCTGGCAAGTTTGCAGGCAAGATGATCATTCCCTCGAAATCACTTCTATCTTTGCTTGCTAGATGCTCGCTCTTTTGCTATGCCTATGCTACGATGCCTACCACTTGCTTATCATGCCTCCCAAATTGCCATGACAAACCTCTAACCCACCCCTAGCAAACCGTTGATTGGCTATGTTACCGCTTTGCTCAGCCCCTCTTATAGCGTTGCTAGTTGCAGGTGAAGATTGGAGATCGTTCCTTGTTGGAACATTGTTTATTGTTGGGATATCACCATATTATCTTGTTATCTTAATGCATCTATATACTTGGTAAAGGGTAGAAGGCTCAGCCTTTTGCCTAGTGTTTTGTTCCACTCTTGCCGCCCTAGTTTTCCGTCATATCGGTGTTATGTTCCCGGATTTTGCGTTCCTTACGCGGTTGGGTGATAATGGGAACCCCTTGACAGTTCACCTTGAATAAAACTCTTCCAGCAATGCCCAACATTGGTTTTACCATTTGCCACCTAGCCTTTTTCCCTTGGGTTTCGCAGACTCAAGGGTCATCTTTATTTTAACACCCCCCCCCCGGGCCAGTGCTTCTCTAAGTGTTGGTCCAACTGAGCGATGTCCGGGGCTACCAGGGGCAACTCTGGGCTGGCCTACCCGATGTCTTGCTCATCCGGTGTGCCCTGAGAACGAGATATGTGCAGCTCCTATCGGGATTTGTTGGCACATCTGGGTGGTGTTGCTGGTTTAGTTTTACCCTTGTCGAGGATGTCTTGTAGAACCGGGATGCCGAGTCTGATCGGAATGTCTCGGGAGAAGGAATATCCTTTGTTGACCGTGAGAGCTTGTGATGGGCTAAGTTGGGACTCCCTTGCAGGGATTTGAACTTTCGAAAGTTGTGCCTGCGGTTATGGGCAGATGGGAATTTGTTAATGTCCGGTTGTAGATAACATGAATCTTAACTTAATTAAAATGAATCAACCGCGTGTGTTACCGTGATGGCCTCTTCTCGGCGGAATCCGGGAAGTGAACACGATGTTGGAGTAATGTTTGACGTAGGTTGTTCTATAGTTCTTCGTTCGTGCTTTGCCTTCTCTTCTCGCTCTCTTTTGCGAACAGGTTAGCCATCATATTCGGCGTTAGGGAAAGCAGTGCGACAAATGAATGCTATGAGTTACTCTGGTATCCGAATACTTACGCCCTCCTCAGGGGCTTGGCCCTAGGCAACCACTCGTCTTCGCCTTCGGCGGCGGTGGTGGAACTGTCCGGAAGTCGAGTCCTTCCCTTCTTGGACCCTCCGGCCTCCCCAGTTGGGGTGGCCTTCCTTTTCTTGTCTCCCCCGACTGAATGGGGAGCATCTTCTTCTTCCTCCTCGTCTTCGGGGGAGGAGTGTGCCGCAGAGTCATCGGACGGTGAGTCCGATGACGCCTGGCGTCGGGAACTCTTTCGGGTTCCCTTGGCCTTCTTGGTCTTCTCCAGCACCGTGTAAGGAGCCGGAGTCAGCATCTTCGTCAGGAGAGCGTCTGCTGGGCCTTCGGGCAAAGGAGCCAGACAGTCGATTTGTCCGGCCGTCTCCTGCCAGTCCTGTCAAAGGTACGGGAGCTTAGATCCCGCATAGAGTCAAACTATGAAAAACAAGTATCCTGTGAGAGGTAAAACATCTTATCGCGCTGGCTTGGCGCTTCGCGCAGAATCCGCGGTCCTCGGTAGTGGGAGGGGGAACCTCGGCACTCTTGAATAGCACCTTCCAGGCATCTTCGTGAGTTGTGTCGAAGAGCCTGTTTAGAGTTCGGTGCTAGGCCGGGCTGAACTCCCACAAGTTGAAAGTCCGTTGTTGGCACGGGAGGATCCGGCGGATGAGCATGACCTGGACTACGTTGACAAGTTTGAGCTTCTTGTTCACCATGTTTTGAATACATGTTTGGAGTCCGGTCAGCTCCCCCGAACTACCCCAGGACAGGCCCTTCTCTTGCCAGGAGGTGAGCCGCGTGGGGAAGCCAGATCGGAACTCGGGGGCCGCTGCCCATTTAGGGTCACGCGGCTCGGTGATGTAGAACCACCCCGATTGCCACCCCTTTATGGTCTCCACAAAGGAGCCCTCGAGCCATGTGACATTGGGCATCTTGCCCACCATGGCGCCTCCGCACTCCACCTGGCGGCCGCTCACTACCTTCGGCTTGACATTGAAGGTCTTCAGCCATAAGCCGAAGTGGGGCTTGATGCGAAGGAAGGCCTCGCACACGACGATAAACGCCGAGATGTTGAGGATGAAGTTCGGGGCCAGATCGTGGAAATCCAGGCCGTAGTAGAACATGAGCCCCTGGACGAATGGGTGGAGAGGGAATCCCAGTCCGCGGAGGAAGTGGGTAAGGAACACTACCCTCTCATGGGGCCTGGGGGTGGGGATGAGCTGCCCCTCATCTGGGAGCCGGTGCGCGATATCATCGGGCAGGTATCCGGCTCTCCTCAGCTTCTTGATGTGTCCCTCCATGACGGAGGAGACCATCCACCCGCCTCCCGCTCCGGACATGGTTGGAGAAGGTCGAGGTGGGAAATGCGGACTTGGGCGCTGGAGCTCAAGTGTGCAAAAATGGATGAGCAAAGGAGGAAGAAGGCGTGGATGAAAAGGTGAATCCTTATCCCTTTATATGGGCGAACGAAACTAGGAGTCCCCATTAGCCTGGTAAAACTCGCTTATCCCCCAAGCGCCGTAATCGATGGCACAGTTGGGTTACCCACGCCCGTATTCATGAGAATCTCGTGATAAGGGGACACGATCTCTGCTTTGACAGGACATGTCAAAAAACTGCCTCGCGTTATGTGCGGGGCTAGTTAAAGGAAACGGTTCGAATAATCACCGGGCCATGACATAATGTCGTGTTGCCAAAACGTGTCAGCAAATTAAATTTGTGGAAATATTATTCTCTCTATGGTGATATGTGGAGCTTATTTTGCAGGGTCGGACACTATCCTTGTATTCAAATTCTTCCGTGATGTATTCGGAGGAGGAACCCGCCTTGCAATGCCGAAGACAATACTACGCGCCGGACTCATCATCATTGAAGCCTGGTTCAAGGGCTACTTAGGGAGTCCTGGATTGGGGGGTCTCCGGACAGCCGGATTATATCCTTTGGCCGGACTGCTGGACTATGAAGATACAAGATTGAAGACTCCGTCTTGTGTCCGGATGGGACTCTACTTGGCATGGAAGGCAAGCTAGGCAATACGGATATGCATATCTCCTCCTTTGTAACCGACCTTGTGTAACCCTAGCCCTCTCCGGTGTCTATATAAACCAGAGGGTTTTAGTCCGTAGGACAACATACAATCATACCATAGGCTAGCTTCTAGGGTTTAACCTCTCTGATCTCGTGGTAGATCTACTCTTGTACTACCCATATCATCAATATTAATCAAGCAGGACGTAGGGTTTTACCTCCATCAAGAGGGCCCGAACCTGGGTAAAACTTCGTGTCCCCTGCCTCCTGTTACCATCGCCTAGACGCACAGTTCGGGACCCCCTACCCGAGATCCGCCGGTTTTGACACCGACATCTATGGTCAGGAAACTTAACCATCTTTGATTAACGAGCTAGTCAAGTAGAGGCATACTAGGGACACTCTGTTTGTCTATGTATTCACACATGTACTAAGTTTCTGGTTAATACAATTCTAGCATTAATAATAAACATTTATCATGATATAAGGAAATATAAATAACAACTTTATTATTGCCTCTAGGGAACATTTCCTCCAGTAGGGCGTGCCCTCCACCCTTGTGGCTGGCTAGTGGCCCCATCTAGTACTTTCTTCGTCCAATATTTTTTATTTATGCCAAAAACGTGCTCCGTGAAGTTTCAGGACTTTTGAAGTTGTGCAGAATAGGTCTTTAATATTTACTCCTTTTCCAGCCTAGAATTCCAGCTGCTGGCATTCTCCCTCTACATGTAAACCTTGTAAAATAAGAGAAATAGGCATAATTATTGTGATATAATGTGTAATAACAGCCCATAATGCATTAAATATCAATATAAAAAGCATGATGCAAAATGGACGTATCATGAGACAAACAACGGCTTGACGATTGTAGCTACCGCATTGATGACTACGTCTGGCACCCTGGACCGGTGCTCCTTAGAGTTGTCCTCAAGCTCCAAATTCGTCGACGACATCACCCCTCTAAGTTTAGGGAATGACTCACTGGACCCAAAGCCTTCCAGAGAGGCAACACCATGTCGTCAAAGGAGAAGACTGTTGCATGTTTCTCCTTTGGGAAATTGGAAAACTTATTTTTGAAATGCCCCACCACAGCGCAACATTGTTTTGGAGATTTTTCATATTTTTACGGAGTATCTCAGACCAGTGGTCACTTCCAACAGATTTGCGGTTGACGTGCGGATTGAGTGGTCAATACACATGCATGTCAAGGTGCTTTGTGAAATACAGACACAAGGTGATTTGCGATGATAATCTTGTTCTTCTGGGAGACAGCGACAATGGTGCCGAACTACCATCCCGAAGTCCTGCGCCATGTCTTCGAACATGAGATTGCATGGGATCCATTAGATTTGCCCCAAAATGCAAATGGAGTAGATGCGCACGTGATGTCTTCTGAGTGCACGGGGTTGAGTTGTAGCCTTTTTGAAGTAAGAGTATTGATCCCACAGAGAGTTACAAAATGGTCATTGCCGCTTATAGAGGTTTATCAGAATGTGCCTACATGTTAATTGTGATTCGAAGCAAAAGCGATACGGAATTGGAAATATTGCAAGTGTGTCTCACATAATTGAAGTGCGCAAGAATGGAAGTAGCTAACAAGAGAGTAACGAAGGCATTCTCAGAGAGTGGGATCGCCGCTAAAAATGTATGTTACTTAATAATGCAATTGCACTACTATGGATTTAAATAACTAATCCACTTTTATATGTTTTTATGTGTGGGCAGAGCGAGTATAGCTAAGCGCATACTACTGTGGTTCTGTATCATACACACCATCACTATTCCTCTCCTAACAGATAGATGCAACAATGATTAAGTGTCTCCTCATCGACATGACTAAGGCGATCTTCGTTACTTTCCTGTCCATGTTGTGCAAGGGAGGGAGGTAGCTTTTGTTGTTTGAAGAATCCCTAGAGGTAATAATAAAGTTCTTAGTATTCTATCTCCATGTTCATAATTAAGTTTATATTTCTATTTTAGAATTACATTGGTTCTTGAACATGAGATTAGGAGGAAAATCTAATTGCATGTGCTCAAAGATAAACACCAAAAAGATCCCTAGTCAGGCCTTTGGACTAGCTCATGTATCGTTGATGGTTCAGTTTTCCTAACCATGGACATAGTTGATGTAAAAACGATGATTACAATAATGAGGACACGTTGTTAGAGTAACAATGGTGTTGGATAGACCTAACTTACGAAATACTCCCTCTCTCTCAGTTTATAGGGCGTGTGCGTACCCCTAGGTCGTCAATTTGACCAACCTAATACAAGTCATACATTACAAAAAATATATCAATATAAACTTCAGATGTTCTATTTTCAAACGGTATATTTTTGTGTTATATAGTTTATATTAGCTAGGGTGATAAAATTAGCAACCTAGGTATACACGCAGGACTTGTAAACTGAAACGGAGGGAGTACAATGAGGCCACGTCGTTGATATGTTATCGGTATTCTCATATAAATTGTTAATGTTTACTTGTGTCTAGTCCTGGCCATGGGCAGCCCGGCCCGGTCGGCCCGACCCAACCCGGCCCGAAAAAGCCCAACCCGGCCCGAAAAAGCCCAACCCGGCCCGAAAAAGCCCGACCCGGCCTGGCCCGACCCGACCTTGTCCATGGGTCAGGCTTGGGCCTAGGTTTTGAGCCCGAAGCATGGGCTGGGTCGGGCCCGGGCCCATCGTTTTTGCTGTTTAAGGAAGAGGCCCGGCCCGAGGCCCGGTGGGCTTTTAACATGATGGGCCGGGCTCGGGCCGGATTTTTAGGCCCGACAGCCAGGCTGGGTCGGGCTTGGGTCTGGGTTTTTTGTGTCGGGCTTTGGTTGGCCCGGCCCGAAGCCCGGCCCGGCCCGAGGGATGGCCAGGACTACTTGTGTCCTTAGCCCATGAGAATATAGATACCGGATGATTGCTTTGGGGTTTTGCTCTGTAACTGGGTAATTATAAAGGTAACTTTCAGGTATACCAGAAAAGTATTTCATGATTCTCGGTAGTTCAAGACTGCGATTTGCCCCTCCGGTGATGGAGAGATACACTCTGGGCCCACTTAGCATTACTGTGTCCATCATCATCTGGCCAAACACTGTGGCTAATGATACTAAAATATAGAGAAAAGAGTACAAACTAATAACAAGGATAACCATGTATAGTGATCAAGGTATTAATCATGGGGATATCCTAAAAGTCTCGCCTCAAGTTTTGTAACTTATCGCGAGATAAAGAGAATCGTATATGATAACATATGGTTCGATCGATAACAATCTATGTGGGAACCATTATGAGTGTCCATATTTGGCCAATAATTATTAACTGGAAGGTGTCTTAGACATGTTCATATTATTGAATATATAGGATCACACGCTTAATGATTAGCAGTACATAGAAGTACCATTGAGGCCTCCTTTGGTTTGGAGGATAGGATTCTTATAGGATTTTTTCCTTCAAAGCCCTTTGATTCATAGGAATGGATTCCTATTTCTACATAGGATTGGTTCCTATCCTTCACATTTCATAGAAAAATAAAAATGAGCCTAGACTCAATGAAAAAATACTTTTGGTGTCAACCAAATGACATCTCGTTTCTTATTCCTACTTATAAGATTTGAGATACATGTCATCTCATTTTTTATAAAATTTCTATTCCTACGATAATCCTATCCTATGAACCAAAAAAGGCCTAAGATAAAAGAGAATGAGAGAGAAGGGTTTCAAAAGCGTTTCATATAATTTTGGAAGTGTTTGGAAGTGTTTCGAGGTACCAAGTATCCCGTGTCAAATGTTTTGAAAGGTTCCAAAATGATAGATGATGAGTCTTCTCAAAGGTCCGTAGTCCAAAAGCTTCTAGGATATTTTGAAAGGTTCATAGTGGGCATACCCCGTTGTCATGGGCCCACAGGCCCAAATCGGCAACCACCTTAATTACTCTCAAACGATAAGTGTCACATGTGTGGCATGTAGTAACATCACTCTGACATTTTAAAAAAAATTGAAACTTGTCATGATTTACAACTAAATTTTTTATCTCTAGGTAATTAAAAATTGCCATAAAAAATGTTAGGGCGGGATTACTTTGTGCCACACGTGTGACACTTATCAGAGTTTTAATTATTTGGGGATAAGACAGGTGGAAAGGGAGGTACTGTCCGGAATATGTCTCAAAAAGAAGAAAAAAGGGACTGTCCGGGAGAGGAGGGATTCCTCCAACAGAGGAGACCGGCGAGAAGGGAAGAAGCGAAATCCCCTTCCGCCGATTACATATTATATAGGGTTTGGATTCGGCGATGATCTCGATTGCCGGCGGAGATGCGGCACGGGAGGACCCCCGTTCAATTTGATCCAGAGTTCGGCTCCGCCGCTGGTGACACTGATGAAGGCCCGTCTCTCACACCGTCAGACGCCACCGGATTCATCACACGAGCTTGCGGACCAGGAGGATTACAGAGTCAGCGAGGAGGATTTCTGCAAGCACCTCGCTGTTTTGTCCAGCAGGCCTCGTCCCACAACCATCGTCGGGCCCAGGATTGACAGTGAACAGCAGCGCGAGGTCTACGAGCGCCTTGCGCTCTACCGCATCAGAGCATCCAAGGTTATTATTTCCTCGCATTCCCCCTATCATCTTGATATCCCATCTTTGTGTGCACATCCGGTCTGTTTTCTGCTAATTTATCTGCAATGCCCCTGCAAGTTTCTGATGAACTTTTATCTCTCACGGCTTGTGTTTCTGTTGCACATGCAGATGGCACAGGGAGTGTCCATGAATGAGCTGGATGACATGACTCTGAGAAAGGAATACCCCCCGGAAGCTCTCGAGGAGACGTGTTACTTCAGTGACTACGACCATGGTGTTAGCGTCCAACTCGATCTAGCCGACACTCTACTTACGTTCTGGACGTTTATGCGCACATGGGCCAACATTCAGGGGAGAGCCCACTCCATCCCAAAAGCCCGGACTGAAAGGAGAAGGGATACTCTCCCTCATAAGTTGGTCATGGCCTTCTCCCGTAAGCGAGGTGGGACTAAACCAAGCCAGCCTCCACTGATGGACAGCAGTCCTAACATCCCATCCCTCTGAGAAGCCCCTCAGAAAGGCATGACGATGCTGGCTCTGATACCAGATGTTAGCGTCCAACTCGATCTAGCCCATACTCTACTTACGTTCTGGACGTTTATGCGCACATGGGCCAACATTCAGTGGAGAGCCCACTCCATCCCAAAAGCCCGGACTGAAAGGAGGAGGGATACTCCCTTATAAGTTGGTCATGGCCTCCTCCCGTAAGCGAGGTGAGACTAAACCAAGCCAGCCTCCACTGATGGACAGCAGCCCTAACACATGGTGACACCATTGATTGGTACTTCAACCCTGACCACTCGGTCCACTCCTACTTGAGTGACTACCACCGCCTTGTCCTTAAAAATGGAGATGTAAGTGGCATCCGCTCATACTCATACCGATGACTAGTTCAGCTTCAGCTTCAGCATTTAGTTTATATAGTACGCGTGAATCAATTGCGCATTTCAACTAATCTGGTACTTCTGTTTGGACCAAATAAGATGCCGTGTTCCTTCTAGTTGCAAATACTTGTCAGGGCATTCAGTTTTGAAGCAATATTGATAATTGATAGCACCTTTGTATGTATTTGGATTGATCATGCAAAAGTGCCATTGTGGTATTCTTCACACAGTAATTTCTCTATATTAAAGTTTTGTGGTTCTGAAAGTGCAAACAAATATTGAAATTGCATCCTGGAGACCGTGGGAAGTATGAAATATCGACACACGGTTACACATTCACTATTTCCCCTGATGTCCAAGCTATGTTTTTGAAGCTTTTGGTTTTCTTCAGAACTGTCCCTTGTTTTAACACTTCAGTGATGATGAACATTGTACGGAAGTTTAATTAGCACAGTGATCTGTTTAATAGCATCGAAACCATTCGTTAAGTAATGTATGTCATCTATTTCTTCTCTCCCTCGGGAGTGCAGGGCACGCGGTACCTTGACTGGGAGAAGTACTGCTCATGGTTTACTACCTACGAAACAGATGAAGAGTATCTCAAGTACTTTGAAGAAATATCAAAGAAAATTAAGGTATGCATCATCAGATGTACTATGAAGGTTTAATCTAAGCTAATTTCTTCATCTTTCTGGGATACCAATAACCTTTATCTTTTGAGACAGTGGATTAAATGTTACATGAAATTTGAACGAGGATCTCCTGAGGTAAACATACCCTAAAGAAAACCATGTGGAGTAAAAGGTACAAATGAAGTATAATACCATGATAATCCCTTTGCTCTTTAGTGGATAGAGATGGAAGCTAGAGGATTTTGGCAAGCAGTGGAGATCGCGGTAGACTTTCCACACATGAGCTTTGATTTAGCTTTGACTGCATACACGGTACAATATATTCTCTTCTTTTTCAGTAATTCCTGAGATCAGCAACAGTTCTTGTTTTATTTGACATCGACACTCTTGTTATTCAGGATCATATTTTTAACACGAGATTTGATTATTTTGACCATGAAGAAATTGATCCTCTTCTTTTTGAGATTTGGAAACGTCTCACTAAGCAAAAGGTTAGCATCGTACCTTGGCATGTATGCTATGGAGCTGTCATTTGTGGTGTACTCATCCAATGAAACCTTGGTGTTTACAAACAAGACCATAGTATCTGTTTGTGTTCATGCCTGTTGTATATGCTTGTTGATGTATGTTCCTTTCTTGAACATTGCTCAGATTACATTCAGACAGGCTCTAGACCAAGTCCAGCAAGAGAACATGTTCCCTCGACAGGAGAAGTGTATACAATTTGTACTGGATAATACTAGTATCTATACTCGTTTGCAATCAACTGTAAGTTCTTATTCTAGGCCGAGGTTCTGCAATTTATGCCCTAATCCTCTTGAGTTCTGATTATTGACGTGCATTATCCTTGCTAATCCTTTCAAAAAAATTCCAGTTTGATACTTGCGTGGAAGACATCTCTGATGAGGTATGTATGATATATAAAAATTATATGCAATTTACAGTGAATCACATCGTTGATTGTGCTTTTTTTTAATGATGGCTTACCTCTCGATTCCATTATAGTCAACAATAGAATTAGTTCTAGACAGGTTCAACAGTTGCCACTATCACTAGCAGTTCAAAAGAAAGAAAATTAAAAATCTTAAAGCGAAAACTAGTTACTGACTAGTGTATATAACACACACAAGTCACAACCCAGCAGAAAGTATTAGCAGCTAACAGTTCTAAACTGCAAAACAGAGTCAAAACACATCAGACGTTACATAGCCCATTACATCGGCAAGTTGCTGTGAATTATCCATACAATCATCAGGGCAGGTTTTGGACGCAGGTGTCCCATCTGCTTCTCTAGGCACACCATTGGTGGAGCGCCTCTTGATGTTTTTTTGTGTGTGTGAATAGCCTCTTGATGTTTCAACAGCTTATCCTCTTGGAAACTTAGTCATTGCCTGTTTGGAGCTTTGCCCACTTGTGAAGGATAACAGGACAAACAAATAAATTCAGCTGACAAATGTATTAGTCTGTGCTCGAAGCAATCCCTGTTTCTAGTCTTCCAGATTGCCCAGCGTAAAGTTGCCAATCCCGACACCTGTTTGGAGACACAGCGAACAAATTTTACTATTTACTATTTGGCAATGGTGTGGCTGCATAAAATTGCAGAGAAATCCAATAGTAGGGACTAACTATTTAGATATAGAAGATATCGCGTCATTGTTTTCTTATAATTTTTGTGCTGTATTCGGGTGAGTTTAAACCGTCTCTCTGCTGCGATACGCGCAATATGGGATGAAGATAGTGTGTCATTGTTTTCTTTTAATTTGTGTATACCTTCTTAAATCTCATATCGATGACACAAACATTTGGTTGCTGTAGACTCCAGAGGATGAAGGCCGCAGGTTAATTACAATGGCGGTTTCGAGCAAGGTATGCATGCTTGTTCTGGACTTCTGGTACAGTCTGCAAGTTCCTTTTTTATTCTTGAAGTTGCAACTAAACTTCATTTTAAATTTCAGCTTCACAAAGAGAAGACATGGAATGAGTATATTATGAGGAAGATAGAGATTGCTAAACACATTGGGTTGGATCTCCAAGTATGTATCCATCTTGCATATCCTCGAAATTTCCTGTGACTGTACATGTTTATTCGTCTTAAAGAAAACCGATGCCTCGTTCACCTTGCAGGCTACATGTATCCGAATTTTAAGACCCAGAAGGATGTGGACTCTTGTTGTAGAACAAAATATTGTTCGGTGCCCAGATGCACCTGGGCATGGACAGTAAATTCGAACTTTGAAAAGGAACACTGTTTGGACCCAATTTTGTATTTTTGCCTAGAGGTCCTCAAATTTTCCAAATACCGCGAAACTTTGCATGCTCCTTGTGCAGTTGAGCATTTTTTATGCCAAAAGAGTTTAGAATTTTGTACTTTTTTTTGGATTTACTATTCATCAGGTGCAGATGAGCTTTGGCTTGGATGTGAATTACGGCTTGGCTTGCAACTCATATCTTGGTAAAGACAAATACTGTTGAATGAAATGTTATGATGTTCTACTTTTTGTTGATGTCCTTCATTTTAGGCTGTTCGGCACCTAGGTCGGACCTACTCCAAATTGACTAAATCCATCAAATCGATTGCACTCCTCTTGTGTTCCCCTCCCTTTCTCCGCCGTCCGATTTTGCTGTCCTAGATACTGACACGAAGTACCCTGGCCCCCACTGCCGCCATGGATGATGCCTTGACGGAGTCCATATTGCTCTCGGCTGTCGTCTCTTGCAAAGTGGAGAACGTCGCCTGAAGGGATCGATACAGACAGCAGTGTGTGTTGGGGAGCTGTGGAGAAGGCAACTTTGGTGAAGGTCGCTGACATGGACTTGGGCGCGTTAGGTCTGGCAACTGCCTTTGTGTCTTCCACCGTGACCGTGAGAAGGACGAAGCTGTCGACCGAGCCCGACTTTGTTCCGACCTCCCAATGGGCGGGCATTCTGGATCGCTGGACGAAAGAGGACGGTGTCATGGGTATGGTGTACGACTTGCCGCAACTCCAACGGAGCGGGCAACGTTAGGAAAGGCCGGCGTCGGGCATGCTGTGTTGTTTGATGATATGGCCGACCAAGATATGGTACATTAATTCTTGCCCTATATGCCATTGGATCAACTAGAGATGGTAGTTTCATTACGATGTATATTGTAGGACACACTCATGATTAACATGATACACGATGGTCAAGAACCTAGGCATTTTGACATGGGTGATATCAATTTCCCTATGTTTGATGTTGGACAAACATCACACGCTAAAAAAGCGAAGATACCAAAGGCAAGAGGTCCGACATTCACAAGTTATGAATGTATTGTTGTGTGAATCTTTGTTGGCCACAATCATGTATCCCATTTGTCAAAACTGAGCAAAAGGGCGTCAAGTATTGGCAAAAAAGATCTATAAACACTACCATGAGCACAAGAACTATGTGGAGCCACACGCTATCCATACCACCCGCAAAGAGACCTTTCTCAAACATAGATCGTCTTTCACCCAAGAGAGCGTCTACAAGTTCTGCGGTTACTATACACAAATAGTGCCGGAACCAGATCGTCATTGCAGTGAGTAGCCATGTAAGTTTGACTTACTTCACATTGTCATCATTTGTATTTCATTGCGGTTTTGCATTGTTTTGAGTGATTCTTGTTTTGCTAGTTGGGTTTGGGGGACACTTTGTACAACCAAACCGAGGGCAAGTCATCCACTTTGTCGCATTATTGGTTGAAACTGAACGGGAAAGCAAAGTGAACCATCGTTGAAGAGCTCGAAATGGCATCAAGAAGTTCAAGAAAACGGTGGATCAACTTCCCAACAATCTATTGGATTGGATGACAAAGAGGAGCAAAGTGGAGGGGCCGGTGTACATGCAACTATGCCAAAAAAAGGTACTCCCTCCGTTCCGAATTACTTGTCTTGGATTTGTCTAGATACGGATGTATCTAGAATCATTTTAGTGCTAGATACCTCCGTATCTAGACAAATCCAAGACAAGTAATTCAGAACGGAGGGAGTAGGTGAGTGGAAACAATTGAGAGAAGAAAAGGGCCGCACGTGACAACACGACAAGCAAAATGTCTGTCACATGGAAGAGAATTTTTTTTCCGCATGGAACGATGGTGTTGAGCCTATCGATCTTCCCCCATGAGATGCTTGACTTGTTGTACTATGACTATTAATTTCATGAGGCATTTATTTGGTTGATGAGTTCTTTATGATTATTAATCCAAATTTTTGAGTTTTGGGCTTCCGCCTCGATAACATCCTATTGCTAGCCTCTTCGGTGGCAAGCATTGTCCACTCTCGCATTCAGACATGATTTTACTGACGCATGGTACTCATGTATCAAGATAATATGAAGCTCCTTTGGGACCCACGTCGCCACCTAAGAGCATGCTTAATAATATAGTTGATTGTTGGCTATATCTTGTTGACATGTGATTTATGGACAATTTTATAGTCAACATGTATAGTAGTTGATTGTAAATAGATATCACTTTTTTGCAAAAAAAGATACCACTTTATTAATATCTAACCCATCTCACTCTTTCATAAAGTTTTTTGGATTCCATGCTATAGTCGACTTTTAATTTACAAGTTGCTTCTTTTTTCTCTCCTCCAGCTCAGTATAAATATCATATTTAAATGCTTACATGCTGCTTGCATCACTTTATTATACTTGCTTTAAGGGTTTAAGAGCAGTAAGAGCATCTACAACTGGACCCACTCTCCATTCTTTTCCTATACATCCAGGCCAAGAACTCGATTAGGGCTCGGACATGATATAGAAAAAAGCCCACCCAACCAGACTCAACATTTCCTCACTACATGTCCGGGTTGTCCTGGTGCTCTCAAATCCAACCCATATATAAGCCAAATATGGGGAGGCTCGACATTTTTTTTCAAAAAGGTGGGGAGGCTCGACATGTCCGCAATGTCAGCCCAAATTTCATCCAACCCACCTAGCGTCACCTGCAACCTTACATAACTAGTATAACACCCGTGCGTTGCCACGGGCTCTTCAAAATTTATAATCAGTATCTTTCATTTATCATCCCCTCATATTGGGTGATTATGGGGTGCTCTAATTAGAAACACAACAATCAAATATTAGGAAATTTCACCGAACGAACAACAACGAATAATACGATATCTACCAAACGAATAAAATGAGGTCATATTTTTGGTCCGTCATGCACTTCTGTTGAAAAGTGCCTATCCCTTTTAGAATCAACCCACTGTTTGCTCGCACGCAAAAAAAATACATCTCTAAAGTGGGGAATCGATCGGTGCCAAAAAGAACTCAAACTCCTATCCAATCTCGACTTCGTGCTCTTCCACTTCCATTGATAAAGATGGGACGTCAAGGGTTTCATCATGATGACCTCGAGCAGCCGCCAACATCCCTCCCCACATCTACCCCTACCCCCTGCTGCCGCTTGCACTGTCCTTGCTCCTCGAGGGAGCTAGGGACACAATGTTCTCTAGGATGGGCATGACCAGATCCACGAGGAGGCCACATTCTTCCATGGGAACCCAACCAAGCACACCACCCTCCGCAACCATCCAATCCCAGCCTAACAAAGTCAAGACCCGCCATCGATCCACAAATCAGGCTCGCCGCATCCAGGTTCACTGCAAGTCTGCGACGAGTCTGTAGTCGACATCTTGACTTTGGCTATCCCCACGGAAGAATCATCGGATCCTGCTTACTTTTACCATCACTTCGTCTCTTCCCAAGGCAGCGACACCACCCAGCCAATCACCACCACCGCTTGCGGCTTGCCTACATAAAATCATGAGAAATCCCCACGGCGGTGCTGTAAGATCACCTTGGCGACCTCGACAGTGACCGACTGGTCTAAGATCTAAGCTAGCCGCTCTTTGTAGAAACCAATAGAAGTAGGCATGTGACTCAGATTTGTTCTTTGGTGTGCATGCGTTTCTTGCTGCCCACCAGCTCTTGTCTACAACTCGCCTATCTCTGTACCAGCTCTTGGTCTACAACTCGCCTATCTCCATGCTCGAGACGACCAAGCTCGATGCGCAAGCCGCATACGTCTGCTAGAGCTATATCCAGGCCCTATGATTTTTGGATCACTGGCACTATGGGTGCCAGGACCGGAGTCGCCCTCATCCACCAAGTGGATCAAGGAGGCCCACCACCTAGACTCTACATCGCAACATTTTGTGTTTTCCTATAAAAAGTAAAGAACCTTCTCTAATAAACGTAAATATAACCTTTTGGTTTTATAGTCTCAACTTTCCTACACTCCAATACCAGAAGGATTTCTTGGTTTTATTTAATGACCTTCTTGAATGTCATTCACTTAGAAAGGTAGTAATACAATCTGTGATATTAAGGCAAATTATTAGTCATATTAAAGTGCAAAAGGCCCTATAGGAGTCAAAGCATGACTTTTATGGTTATACTGTAATTTGCAAGATCTGAGATTTATGCAAGTGTACAATTAGAGAAGAGCCAATTAAATAGATTTTCACATTCAGAATAGTACGATTAGCAGTAGCACTTCAATTTTTTCATGTTTGATCAGCTTGCTAGGTGGTTATCACTAAGCATGTTGGAACGATGAGCATAACCTAACTTAGTTCAGTACGTGTTGCTGCAAATTAGTTCAGTACGTACGAAGCTGTTGCTAATTTCAATGCCTGGCTGTTGCAAGTTTCTAATGAAAAAGTACTTCAGGTCAAAGGTCAGGGAATATACACTTTTGTTATCATGGTTGTTTCCTTATAGTGAACAACTTTGATCACCACTTCAGCAGCTACTATCTATAAGAAGACATTAGCTAAGTAGATACAGGCAAAGAAAGCATGTAGGCAAAACCAGAATTAAAAACATCCTTCTCAATGGAGCTCGTGCAGTTCGGAAGACCCTAATCATCGATGAGGGACCCCTCCGATGGTAGCATGGCGTGACAATTGCCGTCAATGACGACACCCAAAGTACCTTGCACAATCCATCGATCCAGTTCGGAACAATCAAGCACATACCTTGCAAAGTGATGTGGATCTGAAGCAGAGGTGGGAAGGTAAAGGCTCAGGTGAGGTGGAATGAGACGTTGATATAGACGTGCACGCATGAGAATAAGGCGGTGCCCAGGATGGATCTCCATCGGAGGAGGCCGGATCCGCTGGGGAGGAGGTCGCTGTAGTACCTGCCATCTGTGCGATGGATCACGGGGCTGGCAGGCAGGGGGAGGGGATAGGAGGGAGCGGGTGGGCTAGAGCGCAGATGGCGGGTGCCCCCGACGACGGCTGGGAAGGATGGTGGAGGAGGTGGATGAGGATGGCGGCGGCGGCGTCTGCGGTTGCGCCTCGTCCGCAGCCGTGCTGGTGGTGGTCGATGCGAGAGCCGGATGGCGTCGGCCAGAATCAGGCAGGGGCGACAAAGATTTAGAGGAGAGAGAGAATGGAGGCGATGAGCGATGGGAGGAAGGGCCACCGGCGATTGGGGTGGCCTCAGATCCGCCCTCCGTGGCCGCCTATTTCATGGGACGAACACCCGTGCTCACCGTCGGGCTCGCCTTCGGCCGCTGCCTCGCCGACATTCACGACGTAGAGCCCCTTCCTCCGATCCCATTTGCCAGGGAGGCAGCGCCATCCTTCATCGCAGAGAACGAGTCCACACTGAGATCCCAACCAGATCGTGATTGCGCCTCCCCAAACCGCAGCGGCACATCCCACTCCATCAACGACCAACCTATATGAGGCGGAGGGTCAGTGTAGGACGCGAGCGCCGTCACCATGGACGTGGGGGACGCCGTAGGTGGGAAGGAGGCGGCGACGGCGTCTGTGTCAGGAAGATCGCACGACGGCGGCGGCGTTTACTCGAGGGGATCGAGAGGAGCTGCGTTTGGTGCCGGGTGGGTTCTTTGGTGCGTGCGTGGGGCTGGAGATTGTGATAGGTGATCAGGTGAGGGCGTGCCATACCTGGATCGATAGCCTTACCATACCTGGTGGTAATTTAAATTTATTACCATATTCGATATTTCCCGAGTTATGGCCTTACCATACCTGGATTGATAGCCTTTGGGGTAATTTAAATTTATTACCATATAATTACCATATTCAAAATTTCCTGAGTTATGACCTTACCATACCTGGATTGATTTATTACTATACGTGGATTAATTATGATTTATTACTATATGATTTATTACTATACGTGGATAGCCTTACCATACCTGGTGGTAATTTAAATTTATTACCATATTCGATATTTCCCGAGTTATGGCCTTACCATACCTGGATTGATAGCCTTTGGGGTAATTTAAATTTATTACCATATAATTACCATATTCAAAATTTCCTGAGTTATGACCTTACCATACCTGGATTGATTTATTACTATACGTGGATTAATTATGATTTATTACTATATGATTTATTACTATACGTGGATAGCCTTACCATACCTGGTGGTAATTTAAATTTATTACCATATTCGATATTTCCCGAGTTATGGCCTTACCATACCTGGATTGATAGCCTTTGGGGTAATTTAAATTTATTACATATAATTACCATATTCAAAATTTCCTGAGTTATGACCTTACCATACCTGGATTGATTTATTACTATACATGGATTAATTATGATTGATTACCATAAATATGTTGGGTATTGCTGGTCAGACGAGAAAAAAGAAAAACCGGTGGGAGGGGCTGGTGGGAGGTGGGACGAAGAAAAACCGGTTGAAAATAAACCAGTTGAAAATAAACCGGTTGAAAGTGGGGGGGGACTATTCAACCAATTCGTCCATTAGGAGTAGAGATTTTCCCTTTTCTCTCTCTCGTTTTCTAGGACAGAGGAGGAGCTCACGCTCGTGTCCTCCAAGGCCGGAGAGGAGCTCACCCGGGTGTGCTGGCCACCACCCGCACCGCCAGTGGAGCCCATGCCGCTCGTGGTCGAGGCTGAGGCTGCTCGTCACTCACATCCGTTCCCGAAGCCGGAGAAGAGCTCGCTCACGCCTTCCGCCACCGTTTGCGCTCATCTCCCCTGTCAGCGCCCTCGCGCGTGCTCTGGCTGGCTACTGCGAGTGTGCGTGCTAGACAACTAGCTAGCCGCTTATAGCCGCACGTGCGTGCTAGGCACTGCTCGGGCGAGGCCATCCGATCTCGCGCCCTCCCGGCGGTGGAACTGCTCGGGAATGCACACATCGTCTGTGAGGTCGTCCCGCATTCAGGCGTGCTCTGCCGGTGCCACCCGCGACATGTTCGATGAAATGTGTGAAGTGATAGGAAAATTTAGGGGGGTTGTTGTGTGAGAGAAAAAAATGAGGGTTCAAAGAGAATGTGCTTAGGGAAACTTCAACATGGGACGCATTTCATCCGCTCGCGTCCGTTTGAGTCCGCGTGGGTAAAAACCATGGCCCTATGCGGCGACCCATTTGGCAAATCTTTATGTTTTGTATCCGTATGGACGCAAATCCACCCTAAATTTGGGTCGGTTTTACGTCCACATGAACAGGAGATGAACACATCGTGCATCTGCTTGGTGTTCATCCCAGGCTCACGCGGCTAAATGTCGCGGCTAGGGGGGGGGCTTTGGAGATTCGCCGTCGTCGGGATCTACTGGCCGAGGACATCGTCCATGACTTGACAGTTGTCGAGGACTACCCCTACTGGGACACGTGTTTCGACGACGAGCACAACCAACATCGCCAGTCGTGCTTCGCACGTGCTCCAGCGCTGCCGCGTGCGTGTGCTCCGCAACGGGGGACCATGGTGAAGGAGGAGGAGCCTGAGGACGACGAGACCCTCAAGTAGGCCCTCGAGGCCTCCGAGTTGGCCGAGCTCATGTGTAGCCTAGTCTACAAATGGCGCTCCACGCATCAGCGGCGGAGGCCACCGCGCCGCCACCAGAGCCGTGGCCACTACAAGGGCTGGTGGGGTAAATGTGGACTTCCATGTTCCCTTGCACTCCTGAGCCAGAGGAGAAGCACCAGGATGCGCCAACTACGCCACCCCGCGCACTGACGAGCATGTCCATTGCACCAGCGTGGCCATATCCATGGGCGCCTCCAGTTTACATTGACCTCGTCAGTGACGAGGACGTGGATAAGGATAACAAGTAGATCTAAGTTTGTTGTTATTTTTTAAGTTTAATTCACTACTGGAAAACAGGTTACTAATGGCGCATCTATTTTGGTTACTAATGGCGCACATTAGGTGCGTCATTACTAGCACGCCATTAGTAAGTTTTAGTAATGGCGCACATTTGGTGCGCCATTACTATCCCAGACAGTAATGGCGCACCTAATAGTGCGTCATTACTAACCTTTAGGTGCCCCACTGGTAATAAAGCCAAGTGCGCCACTAGTAACCTTAGAGGTGCGCCACTAGCTAAAAAGCTAGGTGCGCCACCAATAAAGGCTGAAATGCGCCATTAATAGTATATTTGGAAACAAAAAAAATACAAATTTACAAAAAACAACCTATAAGGAAAAATAATTTAAAAACAAAAAATGAAATAGAACCATAATTTTTATTATAGCAAGAATATTACCATGTCTTTACAAGTATCCAATAAAAAGAAAATTGCACAGAAATAAAACAAAATCCTATAACTAATCTTCTACTCCCTCGGTCCAAGAATACCTCTCGCAAGGGGAGGAAATTTTGAACTGAAGTGCATTTTACATTACAACCTGTCATATTTCAAATCAAAATCAATCGAGTCCACGTCCGATCGGCAGCAGCGCCTCGTCCTGGCATTGAGGAGAGCCAGAACTCATCTCTTCGGTAGCTCGTCACCACCCTCCCGGCAGCCTCCGACATCACGTACCCACCCTCCCAGCGTCGATCAACTGCTTTGAGGTAGCAGATTCCTCCTCTGTGTCTGCTCCTGCAATTAACACTTTGAATGCAATTAACAATTTGAATGTTAACATGGGGCAAAGATAAGATGGATCAGTATATAACAATGGAGTACATGCACAATTAGATGTTCAAGCTGTTTAATGTCACTCCCATCATCACAATTTCATCTCAGGAAATGGAGTAGAATAGATTTAATTGGATGTTTGAATGATATGGTTACTTACAAGTGTCAGGGCTATTACGGTCAGTTAAGTAATTGCACCAGATTAAAGAGGAGCCAAAGAATTTACAAGTGGTCTAGTGCATATGCAAGTGCAAGTTACTCAGTTAAAATTCAGTACTCCATTGCCCAAAATAATTCAGTTAAAATTTTGTTAAAAGATCACTGAATTAACCAAGTACTCCAGGTCAGGTCCAGTTACTCAATGCATAATTGCTAAACCTATCATCAATGGAAGGTCACCAATTTTAATTGAGCAGTAGCTAATTGAGCAAACACACTGAGCTTATGCATAACACATTAGCTGCAGCGGTGATTATTTCACAGGGATAAACCTCCAAATATAACCACTATACCACACTATATAAATTGTGAATCAAGGAACTGCTGCAATTGACATGAGAAGATCAACAATATATGCTCACCTCCAGGAACAAAGTCAGCTCCATATATATGCTAGCTCCAGGGTAAATATGCCACAATATCACACCTTGTGAAAAGAGCATCTTATTAAACAGTCGGTCACAAACATTCTAATTTCTTAACATAATTACAGTAAGTTACTTACTTGCGGTATACACAGGGGATAATTATCATATTAATTACCTTGTTTGAGGTAAATTAATTGCTAAAGTTAACATAAAAAATGAAAATTAGATGAACTGTAAACTGTTCAAGGAAACAGAAAGTGCAAACCGAATAACAAACAAAAATAGCAAGATTAGCCTCTTGTTTACCATTAAGTTTGGACTTTGGACAAAACGTGTTTTGATTGATCATACAGTAGATTTACGGGGCATCTCGCTGAAGGACGGGTCCTTGGCGATTTGCTCCGCCATCTCCTTGATGCTCGGGTCCTGCGCCCATGCCACAACAAAATCCACGATTCAAGTTAATTTTCACACAAATTCCCATGAAATCGAAATATGTTCACAGGAAATTCGAGCTTGTATAAATAGATCTTCCCAAGAACTCAACTTTGACAATGGAGAGAACAGAGCAGAGTATTTCTAGTTTTGCAGAAACTGTAAAATGCTTCAGTAGAGCTTGGTTACATTGAGCAAGTTCGAATATGTTAAAATGGACGCGAATATCTTTAGTGAAACCCAACCAAATTAACAACCGATTCAAACCTGTAGTATATGTAAAATCCTCCAAGAACTCGCGTTTGGAAATGAACAGAACAAAACAGAGTATGAAACTGTAAACGCTTCATTCAGAGAATTCAGTATAAGCTCTTGGTTACATTCAGCAAGTTCATCATGCTGGAGAAGTCGAAGGGGCTGGCCGGAGCAGCCGCCCTGCGCGCGGGCTGCCGCCTCTGCTCCTCCGCCGCAAGTTACAGTCATACACATTAAACTGATATTAAGTTATATTACCTCTTATTGAGTGTAACTGTGAACTACTGAACCCCATTTAGACCAGTAATGCATTTTATTTCTATCGTCTACCTACCACAGTTGGATATTAACCAATCATAACAATATCTATATGACATGGCTAAACAAATTGACGATCCCAAAAAATGCTCGACAGACTCTGAGCGTACTCATTGACAGGGAGCAAAGTATTACATCATATACTTGTATATCCTGGAGACATTAGCACAGCGCCACCCAAAGTCTTGTATAACAGTCTCAAGTTCAGAATTGCTCATATACCCACGAATCATTTCTTCCCTAAATTTGTTGGAAAAACCATTGCGGGGCATGTTTCAACAAATATTCCCTCGCAAGAAGAACATGAATAGAAAGTGAAAGCTCTGATTACAAAGCATATGTGATCTCAGGCTTATCCTGAAGAAGAGTACGCGAAAACGACCCATGTTTTTCATCGATGATACCTGGTTAACAATAGCAGATTATTACTTGGGTGAACACCATATGCTAGAAATTGCATGTGAAGTTTATGAAGAATGAAAAGACGACCAAATAGATGCTGATTTTTTTCCTATTCTTATTTTTTCAAGGAGCTGAATTAATCTATGGCAGGAAAGTGGCAGATCGATATGCGGCCGTGACTGATAAAGCGAGTTTGGGGAAACAGAGAAGATATTCATTTGGTAACATTAATTGCGGGAGCTGAATTAACATGTGGCCAGCAAGTGGCAAATGGATGCATAGTCTTGACTGATAGAGCAAGTTTGGTGACAGACAGAGAGAAGATATGTGCCATTTCAGGAATCTAGGTTTACGAATTAGTGTAGGAGTCACTCCAAATCATGCATCCGGAGAGCTCTTGCTCTTCATCACTGCCACTGCCAGTGCACTGACAGTCTGTCTTAACACCAGTCCCAGTCCGTGAATAACAGCGGCATAATCCACGAATTCAAGCCAACTAACGGATCCGCGTCCTATCGAGCTAGCCACATGTACGATATCGGTCGCCGGTCCAGCAAGCGCGGCGTGCGTCGCTGCGCGCAAGGCCCTGGGAAACGGAATCCAGAGGACGGACACGGAGGGTGTGAGAGCGGAGAGAACCTGAGGGAGACGGGTCGAGGCCACCTCTCGCGGCGGCCAGGATGGGGAGCGAGGCGAAGGCGCGGAGGCGGAGGAGGAGGAGCGGGGGCGGAGCAGGGCGAGGCCGCCGTTGCTGCGGGAGATGGCGGCTGTATCCACGCCGATACGGGGCAGGGGAGGCCACCATGGCTGGTGGTGGAGGGGGTGGCACCTGTGAAGCTTGTGGGACGGATCTGGCCAGTTCCCGGCGAGTGGAGACGGTGGCGGCTCCACCACTCCCAGATCCAGCGCCGACGCTGCCTTCCGATCCGTCGCCGCCGAGCTCGGGCTCCTTGGCTGCGACTGCCGCGAGGAGGCGCGAAGGGGACCAAAGAGAGAGGAGGGCAAGGGCCGTCGCGCAGTAAGAGGAGGGAGCACTGGGAGGCGGCATGGATCGGGGCCGGGGCGAGGCCGAGAGACGTGTGTGTGTGTGTGTGTGTGTGCGCGTGGGGTGAGGAAGAAGAGGACAGGGTTCCGTGCGAGAGAGAGGAGAGAGATGGTGGGCGGTCAGGCCGCGGCACTTACCTATAAAACCACAATGGCACACTGCAGGGAAACGTGTGCCATTAGTATCAAAAATAGCAATGGCGCATCAGGGAAAAGTGCGCCATTACTATGCTCAGAAGTGGGCCAAAGCTTGGTCAAACATAGTAATGGCGCACTTTTTACTAGGTGCGCCATTACTATTTTAGATACTAATGGCGCACTATGTATAGGTGCGCCATTATTATATAGTAGTGGCGCACCGCATGTATAATGCGCCATTAGTGTCTATATCATCTATAGCCTGTTTTCTAGTAGTGATTAATGTAATGGATAGACTTTTGGTGGCAATATATATATATATATATATATATATATATATATATATATATATATATATATATATATATATATATATATATTTAATTCAAAAAAGGAAAAAATGCGGCTGACTCGTTGGGCGCGCTGGTGGGACATCGAAGACGGGCAGACTTTTGGTGTTCGCCTGGCCAACCAAACGGACAAAAAACGAGCACATTTGGTGTCCGTTTGGGTTGGCCTGTTGAAATTTTCCTTAGACACCGACCGGATGCGCCCACAAACATTAGGAGGGCGGGGGAGAGACAGGGGCGGAGCCAGGATTTGACTATAGGGGAAATAGATAATCACACAAAATATGTTCACCAAGTCTTAAAGAAATCACATCACATCGTATCTTTTGTGGTATGTTATAGTTTGTGTATGGAAAAATAATACACGCATTAATCGCGAAATGGGCGTGGAAATTTCTTGTTGGTTAGGGTGGCCTTTGGTTAGAAATAGTCAAATCAAAGTACCTTGCGGAGGAGGGGACGGATTTCCGTCCGAATACCAAATTTTCCCAATTTGCCAAGGGTGTGGGAAAAGTTCAACCTTTGTTGCAATCGGGTACTAGATTTTAGGTGAAGAACGGTAGAGTGACCCTCTTTTGGCTGAATAAATGGTGTGGTGAGAAGGCTCTTAACAAGGGACGTGAAGTTTCTGCACCCGAGCTCATATGAGCTCGGGTGAACAGTAAAATCGAAAAAAATTCAAAAAAATTCAGATTTTTTTTGGTAGAAACATTGACAAAAGTTTTAAGTGCTTGCAAAAATTCGTCATGAAATCACATTTCTAGAAGGCGTGGCAAAAAAAACAAAATCGGTACTCTGAAAATACTACTTTCAAAAGCATTTTGGAGGCTGAATTTGTTTTTTTTGCCACGCCTTACATGAATGTGATTTCATGATGAATTTTTGCAAGCATTTAGAACTTTTGTCCATGTTTCTCTGAGAATTTTTTTGGAATTTTTTGAATTTTTTTTGTTTTTTTTTCGATTTTACTGTTCACCGAGCTTAAATGAGCTCGGGAGCAGAAAGGCACTTTCGCTTAACAAGACATATCCTAAGATGTTTGCCATCTCGGACAACCCCGAGGCTGGTGGAGGATGTGTGGGCGAGTAACTGTTCGGTTCCCCGATTTCATAGATCACCTGGAGCCCAAGAAACACATGAGTGGGAGGGTCTGCCGAGATACTGCCGGCCATAGGGTCAGCTCTGGGAGAGACGGGGTCACTTAGGGTATCGATTAATAAGCAATTTCTCTACGGTGTCCTTATATCGGGAGATTTTTGACACGATAACACCATGTGATGTAAACCGTCTAAAATAGAAAAAAAAATGGCAAGTGGCGAGGAATAGGATCCCAGGTGGGGATCAAGTTAGGAAACGACATGGGCCAGGGGATGGCAAATATGTTTGGTGCGGGCAAGACGAAACGGCTATATCATTATTCGGTGTATTGTGACGAGATTTGCGTGGAGTGTGCTTCACGAGGCCACAAGGTGTAGATGAAATGCTAGTGCTTTTCCGGACTTATACTGGTTTATCAAAGAAATGTGTGTCCAAAACCGTAGGTTGGCTTGGGTGAAGTTCACCGCGTTGGCTTGGACTTTATGCACTACACACAATAAAGCTATTATAGAAGGAAAGTTGTTTCGTCACCTGGCTAACTTGATGTATAAAATGGTGATCCTCTTTTACAGGTATGGAAATTTCTGGCGAGACCAAAGGACCGAAGAAAGGTGGAGCAAGTCGCATACAGCCTTCGCCCAAGGTGTATTGAGCTTCAACGTGTGGGACTGAGGGACACTGCAGGCTAGGGAGCGGCCCTCATCTTGCAGACCGTAGTATCTTTGATAGGGATCTTATTAGTCAAGCATGACTAAATGAACAGGGTGAACCAACATTCCCTTGCTACCCCTGTCTACTTTTTCTAAATGGTGTCTCATTCTGTTTCTTCTGAGGAGCTCAAAGTGACACAGGAATGAAGAAAGATGAGCCCTGGTCTCAGCCCCCCTAGCAATACTGTTGCTTTTCTGCTTCAATTGCTCTGACTTCTTCCATTTCTCAAGCTTGATCATCTCCTCCTTCCTAGTTCTCAACCAGCAAGCAGGAGAGCTCCCAAACAGAGAAATACTACTTATCGCATGGACATAAAAGGGAAGGAGAGGGCGTACTTGTTGACAGAAAAAACAAGCTGCAGAATCCCAAATGGAACATCAAGCAAGAATGAGCCTCATGTGGAATCGGAGGCATACAAAGACAGTATGCAATTTATGTCAAACAGAACCTGAACATGTAAATTTGCATGCATCTGCTGATCTCAAGGGGGTAAATTAGTAGAAGAGCTAGCTGTAAGTGAACAGCAAGACAAGAACAAGTAGCATGCTAAAATTGGATGGAACATTAAGCTGATTGCACTGATATTAATATATGCCATATGTATCGGCTGCTAGTTTGTTTGCAATACATTCCGAGCTCACGCGCCAAGTTCTTTATATCATGTTCTTTCCTAATCCAACTCTATACAGGTAATTCTGCAAAGTAACCATACGGCCCGGACAAGTTGATTGATGATTAAAGCATGGTGGACGATCAGTAGGTCTTGCACGGGTTCGCCTTCTTCGCTCCTCTCATGGTTTTCCAAATCTTGTCCTGGTCTGAAGCATGGCAATGCCCATACATGGCATGTCCTCTCCAAGTTGCGCACGGAGCAGCAACGTCGCACACAAAGCAGTAGCACTGCAGCACAGAAGAAACAAGATGAGTGATAATCTAGCATGCAAACATGACCATTTTCAGGCTTCAAATGTAGGCTTGTCAGTGTGATTAAGTGGTACCCAACAGAATGGGACAATTGAAAAGAGAGAATAGCAAAAATAGCGCTAGTCAAAACTGAAAGTTCCAGAATACCACTAGTGAAAACCAAAGTACCAAAATGCCACTCAGTTCAATAGTTTCATGCCAAAATAACACTAGTATCAAACTGAGGCTAAGAGCATCTCTAGCAGATCCCGCAAACCGCGGTACCGCAAATTTTGTTTACGGGGTACTGTAAACCGAATTCGCGGTACCGCGGACGTAATGAAAGATCAGATCCGATAAACACATACCGCATAATGTAAACTACTAGTTCGCGCCACATACATCTCTGAAGTTAACCACAGAGTTCATACTAGCTTAAAACATAATAAAAACCTAAATCTACTCATCATCATCAACAGGCTTCTTGACCTGGAGATGGTACTCCATCAGCGAGTTGGAGAGGACGAACGCCAGATCGTACTCCTACTTCGCCACCGCCACCCGCGCCATGGCACCTTCTTCTCCGGCGGTGGCCGCCTCCTCACCTCATACCACATGCGCTCCGCCTTGTGGAGTCACTTGAGCACGGCTGCCTCCTTCGCCCCGTACCATGTGCGCTCCGCCTCCTGGAGTCGCTTGAGCGCGGGCCAGAAGATCTTGCCGAGGCAGTCGAACTTGCTCTAGGCCCGCCGGCCACCGCTGCGGGAGGAGCTCCCCGCCTCGCCGTCATGGCGGCGCTTCAGCGGCGGCGAGCCGCCGCAGCCCCCTTGGTCACCCCTCCCACGACCAACGCTCGACATCGGGGCAAGCTTTGGCTGCCTACGCGTGCGGCAAACAGCGGCCGGAGGAAGGAGGATTTCTAGCTGGAGAAGACAATTTGCGACACAGGGGATATGGGAAATGCCGGATGTGAACCCTAAAACGCAGTCGCTCCGATATATATGCGGGAATCGGGGGCGGTTTATGGCCGGGCTGTTTTTACGGTATCTATCCGGGCCTGTTTTTTCACGCGAACTGTAAATCCGCCGGAATTTAGCGGGCCGGCGAGCTTAGCATGTGACCTTGTGAATTAGCAAGACAATAATTGAGTACAGCGATGGATTACTATATATACACTACTTGCTTGAAATTTTGCAGTCATGAATGATGAATTGCCGTATCATTTGCACTTTGAGCTTTGAAATGACTAGCATTGTGTGCTGCAGTTGAGTACAGCGATGGATTACTATATTGTACACTACTCGCTTGAAATTTGGGGTTACAAATGATGAATTGCCGTATCATTTGCACTTTGAGCCTTGAAATGACTGGCATTGTGTGATGAAGTTGAGAGAAAAAAATCACCTAAGGGAGAGACAGAGCCACGGGAGCCTCTGCTCCAGACACAGTGCTGATCCTGCTACGCAGCTGCACAACCGCCACATAGAGAGAAGACCACGGGAAAGAGACAGGGAGACGGGCAGCACCTGGACACGCGCAGCCGGCCGGTTGAAGTCGGCGTCGAGGGAGCAAGCTTAAACAGGGACGCGGTCGGCAGAGCAGGGTTCCGGCAGCGTGGTTAGCAGAGCAGGACGGGCCGGCGGTCGACGTCGACATCACGGGGCCTAGCCAGGACAAGGGCGCTACACGGTCTGCGGAGAGGGGAACTAAGGGACAGGGAAGCAGCAGGGAGGAGCGAACGCGGGCGCGCGATGCAGCGGTTGGGGCCGAAGCCATGGTCTCCCAGTGAGAAAAATTGACACTTGACCGGAGTGACATTTTTGGCATAAAAAACCGAGATTGTAGTTGTATTATGGCACTAGCGACATTTCGGAATTTTAGATAATCGTAATTCGGATATTCTGTCAATCGAAGATACCTGCTCGCAGTGCTTCTCGTGAGGGGTGGTGGCGAAGGGGAACTTGACGCAGAGGTACCTCGCGTGCGGAAAATCTCTGCAGGCCACCTGCAGACACATCCAAATCGAAATCGCGCCGATCGCGGGCTCATTTGGGGAAGGAACAATCTGAGAGGGGAATGAAAAATTCCGTGAGTGGTGGCGTTCGTACCGGGCCGCGCTCGGCGACAACCGCCAAGTCTTCGTCGTCGGCGGCGGCGGGGACGACGACGGGTCGGGCCTTGTTGGCGGCCAGGGGGTCGGCGGAGAGGATGAGGCAGTCCTCGTCGAATCGGCGCTTCTGCCGCGGCGTCCACATCTCGATCTCGTCGACGTCGAGCGGCGAGGAGGCGGTCGCCCCCGCCCTCTTCCGATCCCTCCTCTTCCCGGAGCTCAACGATGCGGTGGGGAAATCGAAGATTTCGATCACCTCAACGTCCGGCGCAGGTGCCATCTGATTCGCCGTCGCCGGCGCAGGTACCGTCTGATTCGCCGGCGCAGGCGCCGGAGAGGGCGGCCTGGCGGCTGGGGGGGGGGGGGGGGGGGGGGGGTCTTCTTCGTCCGCGACCGGGGCGCGGCAGGGGTCTTCTTGGTCCGCGACTTGGGCGCCGCCGCCTCCTTGGTCCGCGACGATGCCGCGGCGTTGGGCGTCGTCCGGCTGACCCTCGCCATGGTGGACCGAAACCCTAGCAGTGGATTGAGGGGCCGCGATGGGAGGCAGGCGAGGGATCGGCGAGGGTTTTGATTTTTGAAAATGCGGAGGGCGACGCGAGGTTTTGAACGCGGCGGCTGGCGCGTGGGCCCCGCAGTGCGCCGGGAGGTGTCTCTGACAAGGGTGCCACCTCGTCACGCTCTGGATTTGTTTCTAGAGCTCCCGCTCTGTCCTCTGGTCACGACCTCGCTTTTTTAGGAAAGAGATAGTTTGTTCCCAGATTTCATTAACGAAATCATAGATGTTATTTCTGGAAGTGAACGGAAAGCAGAAATGAAATACCAAGTTGGAATGACCGAGCATTGTCCTAGGACTTACGCACATTTTTTTTTTGAGCATCAGTATAGACATAAGCGCTCATATACACGCGCATACACTCACCTCTATGAACGCACACACGCACACCCTATCCCTATGAGCACCTTCGAGAGAATGAGCCGGCATATCATCTTGAGATTTTACGAAGTCACCGTAGCGCCTCGTAGTCGACGAGAACGTCTTCTCCCACTGAAAGCGTATCGCTGAAATTCCTGAAATAAATCCAGGATAAATGCGAGCACCAGGATTTGAACCCTGGTGGGTTGGGGGGGAACGTATCCGGTGTACCCACACTTGTGGTGCTACCGGTGCACCGGATACCGTGCAACATTTCAAAAAATCTGAAAAATATCTAGCACATTGACACAACAACAATGTATATCTCCACAAAATTTCGTATCAAAATATGAAATATTTTTTGAGATACAAAAATGACAAAATTGACATCAGTGTGATAACGGGCCAAATCTGAAGCCCAATTTATGTTATGTACTATTCAATGTTGAATTTATCATTTTTGTTTTAGGAGCTATGCTTCGAATATTTACTTGAAATTTTATGACAATCTACGTTAATGTTGTGTGAATGTGCTACATTTTTTTCAGAATTTTTCATGCATTTAAAATGTGCAACTTAAGTTCGGTGCACCGGTAGCACCACAAGCACCGATGCACCAGATTTTTTCCCTGGGTTGGGGATACCACTATCCATCTAACCATCTCAATTAGAGGTTGGTTTGCCTTATGAACATTTCATACATCGTCCTAGTTTCTGCCTTCATTGTTGGGTGTGTTTTGTAGAGTGCATGAGGGGTGTATTAGCTAAAAGTTCCTTCCTCAATCCATTTTTAGGTGTTTGGTAGTCTGCAGGGGCCTCCTTAGTATGCACGAGCTCAGCCCAAAAACCTTTTTAGCATACACGAAGAGAGAACATCCCCAGAGCCATCCACTGGTCAGCATGCATGAGCGAAGCGAGCGACAACGTGTTTCAAAAAATGTTCTGAATTTCTAAAAAATAATTTAATTTCCAAAATACCAAAAATTGCTCAAATTTTCAAAAAATGCCTAGATTTTCGAAATTTTCAAAAAATGTTCAGCTTTTCAAATTTTGCTAAGATTTTTTAAAAATATTCAGAATTTTAAATTTTGTTTAATTTTTTGTTGAAAAAAGTTTGCACTTTTGAAAAAATTTGATTTTCCAAAAAAGGTTTAGATTTCAAATTTGGTTAAATTTCAAAAAAGATCAAACTTTCAAAATTTGTTTAAATTTTTGAAACACTTTAGAATTTCGAAATATGTTTACATTTTAAAAAATGTTATTTTTTCATGTTTCAAAAAATTGCTCACATTTTTGAAATGTTTTGTTCACTTATTTGAAAATATCGGTTGCTACAGTACCGACTGACATGTCTAAACACATGCAAGCTACCAAACAGAGTTTCGGCTTAGCATGTGTCAGCACATACACCGCTACCAAACAATAGCAAATGCATGCACTCAGTATGTCTACACTGAGCATGTATCAAAGGAAAACAACCACGCTAGGTTGGGAATGCTACCAAACACACCCTAAAGCACAGACGAGTACCAGCTAAATCCACTAGACATGCAGATCGTATCTCTACGCTTGCGAAAATTCCGACGTATGGACCTGCGCATAGATGTTCGATGGACGGTGTTGGAGAGTGCAAAGTGTCTTGATTGCACAATCCGAGGGTTATAGACGTTTTGATGTATAGCATTGAAGATGCCCTTATACTTAGACGACAATCTAAAGTAGTCATCATCTTGTTCCACGTCTGGACAATCATCACCGTGAGTTATCCGAGAGCTTTCAGTTACTGTTTTTCTTTTTCTTTTTAATGAACCGACACATTGATTAATACGGATCTCAACAACTCGTCACGCTTCTTTCTGGTGGTATGAGCTTGTCGACATAGGCTAAGAGCATCTCTAGTCGAATCCTTCAAATGTAGCCTCTCAAATGTTGTCTCGAACTTTAACTCCTTACCTTTAATGAGCTAAGTAAAAGTGGTTATGTGGGGACCCCGGTCTAGCTAACTGAAGCTTCCTCGTGCATCCTACAACGATCTCATGACCAGTGTGTCAATTTGCACAGTCGAACTGGTAACAAAAGAACATCCATAAACATTGAACTTATACTTACATAGTTATGACCATTTGGTTGAGGTGATGGTCACCACTCCAAACATTGCAGCGGAATCTTTAAATGCATCGAGTAGACCCATCAGGACGCCACATGCAATCGACTAGGATTGCATCCTAGTTCGCCAGGTCATCGTCAAACCCCTCATCCACATACTACTCCTCCATGCCTGACCAAGTTAATAGTGAGGGACAACAATGTACTCACAAGCAACCCATAAGGAGGTGTAATAGATATTAATGCATGGCTTAGTACATGAAAGGGGGTTGTTATGCTAGGTCTCATCATTTATGAAAAACCAAATTTAACCTACTAGGTACATATAGTAGTTTTGTAAAAGCATTTTCATAAGCGGTTGGTAGAACCACAATAATAGCAAATTAGGGTTATCCTTCTACCGGTCACCATATCGGTCAAATCTTCAATTCTTCATTCACCAAAGTTGATCCCCATATAATCCAAAATCTGATATTATCACAATCTAATCCAAATCCAATAGCGTAATCCAACATGATGATTATGGATGCAAAACAGAGATACAAATGGGATTTTTTCATGGAAATTATCATCACAGGATGATGGGCCATCTGGATTCAAAGAAATGATGCAATTTTCGAAGGCATCATATGCTCATTAGTAAATTGCAGAAGAAACTTCATTGGATATTTTAGAGATACAATGATCAGGGCTAAGCCTATATCAAGGATGGTATGCTTCAATGGTTAGATAGCATGTAATATCCTATTTTTGGATTGTGACGCCCCCGATTCAATCGTATACTAGTCATACACGCAAATGTGTATGATCAAGATCAGGGACTCACGGGAAGATATCACAACACAACTCTACAAATAAAATAAGTCATACAAGCATCATATTACAAGCCAGGGGCCTCGAGGGCTCGAATACAAGAGCTCGATCATAGACGAGTCAGCGGAAGCAACAATATCTGAGTACAGACATAAGTTAAACAAGTTTACCTTAAGAAGGCTAGCACAAACTGGGATACAGATCGAAAGAGGCACAGGCCTCCTGCCTGGGTTCCTCCTAAACTACTCCTGATCGTCGACAGCGGGCTGCACATAGTAGTAGGCACATCCCGAGTAGTAGTAGTCGTCGTCAACGGTGGCGTCTGGCTCCTGGGCTCCATCGTCTGGTCGCAGCATTCGAGTATAGAAAGGGGGAAAAGGGGGAGCAAAGCAACCGTCAGTACTCATCCAAAGTACTCGCAAGCAAGGAGCTACACTAAATATGTATGCATTGGTATCAAATGGAATAAGGGTATCATATGTGGACTGAACTGCAGAAAGCCGGAATAAGAGGGGGATAGCTAGTCCTATCGAGGACTACGCTTCTGGCCACCTCCATCTTGCAGCAGGAGAAGATAGTAGATGATAAGTTCACCAAGTAGCATCGCATAGCATAATCCTAACCGACGATCCTCCCCTCGTCGCCCTGTGAGAGAGCGACCACCGGTTGTATCTGGCACTTGGAAGGGTGTGTTTTATTAAGTATCTGGTTCTAGTTGTCATAACGTCAAGGTACAACTCCGGGTCGTCCTTTTACCGAGGGAAATGGCTATTCGAATAGATTAACTTCCCTGCAGGGGTGCACCACATAACCCAACACGCTCGATCCCATTTGGTCGGACACACTTTCTTGGGTCATGCCCGGCCTCGGAAGATCAACACGTCGCAGCCCTACCTAGGCACAACAGAGAGGTCAGCATGCCGGTCTAAATCCTATGGCGCAGGGGTCTGGGCCCATCGCCCTTTGCACACCTGCATGTTACGAACGCGGCCGGAAGCAGACCTAGCCTAGCAGGCGTTCCAGTCCAATCCGGCGCGCGCCACTCAGTCGCTGACGTCACGAAGGCTTCGGCTGATACCACGACGTCGAGTGCCCATAATTGTCCCCGTGTAGATGGTTAGTGCGTATAGGCCAGTAGCCAGACTCAGATTAAATACCAAGATCTCGTTAAACGTGTTATCTTGAAGACACCGCGAACGCCGACCAGGGCCAGGCCCACCTCTCTCCTAGGTGGTCTCAACCTGCCCTGTCGCTCCGCCACAAAGATCCACCCAGAGAGCCGTCGGGACAAAGGTCCTTTCAGCCCCCAATCCGTGAATCACTCGCGGGTACTCCTCGAGCCAACCCAACTTTAGTCATCACATGTATCATGTATAAAGTATAGGTATATACCCGTGATCAACTCCCGAGTGATCACGGCCCGATAGTATAGCATGGCAGACGAACAAGAATGTATGGCCACTGATGATAAACTAGCATCCTATACTAAGCATTTAGGATTGCAGGTAAGGTATCAACAGTTGTAGCAACAATGACAGGCTATGCATCAGGATAGGATTAACGGAAAGCAGTAACATGCTACACTACTCTAGTGCAAGCAGTATAGAGGAGAGTAGGCGATATCTAGTGATCAAGGGGGGGGGGGGGGGGCTTGCCTGGTTGCTCTGGCAAGAGAGAGGGGTTGTCAACACCATAGTCGATCGGGGTACCAGCAGCAGCGTCAGTCTCGGGGCTACCGGGGAAGAAGAGGGGGAAGAAACGGTAAATACGGAGCAAACAAAGCATCACAAAACATAACGAGGCAATACGCGGTGCTAGGTATGCCCTAACGCGATAGGAGGTGATACCGACGAAGGGGGGAAACATCTGGGAAAGTATTCCTGGTGTTCCGCGTTTTTGGACAGACGGAACGGAGGGGGAAAGTTCCATGTTCGCTATGCTAGGGACGTGTGGCTGACAAATGGACTGCGTATTCGGATTTGTCTCGTCGTTCTGAGCAACTTTCATGTTCAAAATATTTTCATCCGAGTTACAGTTTATTTTATATGATTTTTCAAAGATTTAAACAAATTCTGGAATTTCTGGATTTAATGTAATTCGAAATAATAAAAAAGACAAACTGCTATGGGTACACAAGAGTGTACCCAGCAATGTGTGTATACGTATGGCATGTTGGGCCAGGGGCAGGGTTGACCCAGTCAATATTTTGACTAGTCCAAAGTAAATAGTGTATATGGGTCCCAATTGTCATTGGCTAGGTTAACTAATCATGATTAATTTAGTTAACTAAGTGATTAGGTTAATTAATTAGAAGTAATTAAGTTAATTAATTGATATATTTTTTATAGTTATTATTATTATTTTTAAACCTTTTCTTTTTAATCCATTTTCGTTCTCAGGGGCGTGGGCCCCGTTTGTCATTGGCCCAGAGGTAGCCTTAGCGGGCGCGCGGGCTACGGGCATCGCCCGTGCAGGCACTGCGGGGCGGTTTGCGAGGGGCTGGCACACGGCTTGGCGCCGGTTGCCGTGGCCGCAGCCGGAGCGCGAGGGGGGGGGCTCGCCGGGATCTGCCGGCAGGAGGCGCCGGTCATAGAGGCGCGCGTGGGAGGATGCGGTGGGGGCGCATGCAAGGCGTGGTGCAGCGACGAGGGGGAAGCAAGGCGTCGGTCAAAGCACAGGTGAGGCGCGGGTCGAACAGGGCGAGCGCGACGGCCTCACGGGCGGCGCGCAGCGATGCGGCGCGGTGGCGAGGCAGAGGCGGAGGTGGGGCGCAGGCAGCGCGCGGGCCGCAGCAGCAGCGAACAGAGCACCGCCGGCGGCCGCCGGCGCACACACTGGGTGCGGCCAGTGCGCGGGTCAGGTGGCAACAGCGAACGGCGGACGAGGTCGTGGCACACGGGGTAGAGAGGGGAGGAGGAGGGCACGGCCCTCACCGGCGTTGGAGAGCAGAGGTGGCGGCGAGGCTCGATGTGGTCCGGCGTGGAGGAGGACAGGGATGGGTCGGTGGGGTCGACGACGGGGAAGGGGTCGAGGCGGCGAGGTCTCCGGGCGGCGGTGGTGTAGCGCACCGCGACGACGCCGCGGGCGGCGGGGACCTTGTCCAATGTTGGACGACGACGGGCGAGTGCAGGGCGTCAGGGGCGACGAGCGCGTTGAGCGCTCGATCTAGATCGTGGGGGGGAGTGGGGAACAACGTGCGGGTGGGTTAGGGTTTGCGAGCGAGTGGAGGGATAAGGAGGCAACGGGTGGGCCGGCCAGCTCGGCGGCTAGCTGGGCCGAGGCCCATCGGGGGGTGGGGGTTGGGCCCCCCCTTTTTTGTTTATTTTCACTTTTTTTTTCTTGTCTCTGTTTTCTTTTACTTATTTAATAGTTTATAGTTTTATAAAAAGTGAAACCCACTCCTAAATTAGATTTGTAAAATCAACTATTCTCGTAAAAAGTTTGGGACAAAACCAAAGTACCTTGTATTCTTTATTAATAAAAAGCATTTAAGTTATTGTTTCAGTTGTTGTTTTATTTATTTTAGTGCATTCAGATGCTTTTAAAATGTTGGTTTCTCCACCATTATTACTTAGGATTTAATTTGGCACACACCGAACATTTTAGTTTGACTTTTGAAAACTTTAATTGTTTGACTTTAACTCAATTTTGAGTTTGAATCGGTTTTGATCTAACCCGAGACTAATTATAGTGACAGAGGTGACGTGGCATCATTAGCAGGGAATTATTGTAGTCTAATTATCCGGGCATCACAATTCTCCTCCACTACAAGAAATCTCGTCCCGAGATTCAAGAGGGGGACTAATGGGGAAAAGATTTGGTTACGAAATTCTAACGAGTCATCTCGGTCTTGGTTGCCCTTCTCGAAAAAGTTGAACCCTCTTGTTGATGTCTTCATTTCCGTGCTCATCATGATGAAGTCTTCATCCTTTCTTCGGGGGTCTCATCTGTAACACCCTCGATGCGACTATATCTCCCACGTGTCGAGGCACGACTTAGAGGCATAATCGCATTGAAGGCATATGTTGCAAGTAAGGTAATCTTTACAACATCCCATGTAATATAATAATAAAGGGGAGATAACATAGTTGGCTTATACTCGCCACGTCAATCAAGGTACATAATTAACATTACATCATCCAAACACTCATGGCCCGACTACGGCGCCAAAATAAAAGATAACCCAACATGCGACACGGTCCCGATCACCCCCAACAGGGCACCACTATTGATCATCAGGAAAGGAAACATAGTAACGTTGAGAGTCCTCGTCGAACTCCCACTTGAGCTCGAGCGCGTCACCTGGAGCGGAATCATCAGGCCCTGCATCTGGTATAATAGTAATCTGTGAGCCACAGGGACTCAGCAATCTCGCACCCTCGTGATCAAGACTATTTAAGCTTATAGGTAAGGTAAGGTACAAATGTATGTGGAGCTGCAGCAAGCGACTAGCATATATGGTGGCTAACTTATTCGCAAAAGAGAGCGAGAAGAGGAGGCAAAGCGCGAGCGAGAAACTAAAGGATAACCTACGCAAACATTACTCCAACACCGTGTCCACTTCCCGGACTCCGCCGAGAAGAGGCCATCACGGTAACACACTCGGTTGATTCATTTTAATTAAGTTAAGGTTCAAGTTATCTACAACCGGACATTAACAAATTCCCATCTGCCCATAACCATGGGCACGACTTTCGAAAATTCAAATCCCTGCAGGGGAGTCCCAACTTAGCCCATGACAAGCTCTCACGGTCAACGAAGGAATAGACCTCCTCCCGAGACGTTCCGATCAGACTCGGCACCTCGGTTCTTCAAGACACTTCGACGGGTCAAAACTAATCCAGCAACACCGCCCGAATGTGCCGACAAATCCTGATAGGAGCTGCACATATCTCTTTCTCGGGGCACACTCAGATTGTCCTAGGTACGGGTAGGCCAACCCAGAGTTGCCCCTGGTGGCCACCGGCAGCTGACAGGTGGACCAACACTCAGAGGAGCACTGGCCCGGGGGGGTTAAAATAAGATGACCCTCGGGCTCCGGAAACCCAAGGGAAAAGAGGCTAGGTGGAAAATGGTAAAACCAAGGTTGGGCATTGCTGGAAAAGCTTTAATCAAGGCGAACTATCAAGGGGTTCCCATTGTAACCCAACCGCGTAAGGAACGCGAAATCCGGGAACATAACACCGATATGACGGAAAACTAGGGCGGCAAGAGTGGAACAAAACACTAGGCGAGAGGCCGAGCCTTCCACCCTTTACCAAGTATATAGATGCATAAAGATAACAAGATACTATAATGATATCCCAACAAGTAAATAAATGTTCCAACAAGGAACGGCCTCCAATCTTCACCTGCAACTAGCAATGCTATAAGAGGGGCTGAGCGAAGCGGTAACATAGCCAATCAATGGTTTGCTAGGACATGGTGGGTTAGAGGTTTGACATGGCAATTTGGGAGGCTTGAAGGCAAGTGGTAGGCATCATAGCATTGGCATAGCAAAAGAGCGAGCAATCTAGCATAGCAAAGATAGTAGTGATTTCGAGGGTATGATCATCTTGCCTGCAAAGCTGTCAGAGTTGACTGGATCCTCGAAAGCAAACTCAACGGGCTCCTCGTTAGCGAGCTCGACTCTCGGCTCTACCCAAACAAGACAAACAAGCAACAAGGACACAATCAACCACGTGCAAGGATCGAACAATATGGTGCAATGATGATGTGCTATGCGGGATGCGATGCGGGATGCATAAGCAAGATTTGAGAGAGAATGCATGAACCTGGCCTCAACTTGGGAATACAAGTGTGCCACTGGAAAGATGAGATGAAATCGCTTGAAAACGATATAAAGAACGCCGGAATCGGAGTTACGGTTTGGAAATGGCAAGCGATTCAAATATGACCACGATCTGCGATTTACAGCAAGTAGCCATCTAAATGCAATGAGATGAACATGCTACACCACTCAAACATGGCAAAAAAATACATGGCAGGGATGCATTCAAGATGCTTAACAAAAGTCTAGCACTGAGCTACAGCCAATTCATCCATTAACAGGTTCAAACAAGCATGGCAAAAATGCAAATGGTAAACAGATCTCAGACTTAGTGAAATTAACACTTGTTTGGAATTTCAGATCAGGTAGCACTCTTCGGAGCAACGAAAATACATGCTACAGGACCTGAACATGGCAAAGTAAGACATGAAGTGGAGCTACTCAAATAGTTTAACAAAAGTCCCTTAGTGACCTTGAGCCAAAAGGGATCATAAAATATACTAACAAGCATGTGAACATAGCAAAAGCATAATCAGTTTTCAGACTTTGTGAAAACTGGCATAGGCTGAAACATATCTCAAGTAGGCATGTTCACGAGCTCGATGCACTCACTACGGTGCAAGTCATGAAAAGCTAAGCATACATCTATCAAGAACACACAAAATGCAAGCTAGACATGGCAAGAACAATAGCATAGCATGCATGGGTCAACTACAACATCATTGGCAAAATTGCAAACGAGTTGACAATCTGCCCAGGTTTACAAAGTAGCAAAAGTAGAGCTCGATTGACTCAAGCTAGGGTGCTCCATAATTTCAAACAAAGACATGGATGGATAGAGCACTACAAGATTAATAAAACATCCTTACTGGTCATCCTCAAAAGAGGCACGGATCACTCGAAAACAACATGAACATATGGCAACATGAGATAAACAGCTCAAGGACTTAGTGGAAATGCGAAGTCCCTGAAAACAGAATTACCAAGTGCCTCACTTGGCAAGCTTGTGCTAGTCACCACACACATCACAAAAATACATGGGTTGCACCTCTGGAAAGATGACAAAACCCTTAACGAAACATATGTAGAGCATCAGGGCATATCATGCACACAATAATCATGGAAAAAATGACAAAACTCTAAATGGAGTAGCAGATCTGACAATTAACTCAAGTAGCCCTCTTCTAACAGCATTTTGGGCATCAAGATGAACTCAAAAGAAAATGATGCAATGGAATGAAATGATTTAGTCTCTGAGATGAACATTTTGATATGCTATATGCCCAAATCGGAGCTACGGATGCGGAGTTATGACATGATGAATATAGGCACATGGATCTGAAAATCTAGGGACTTAGTGAAAAACTCGAGGGGAAAAAGTCAACCTCGTCCCAGATCCAGATCCGGCTGGCGCATGGATCGAGGATCGTCGGAAATGGGGAGGTTCGCCGGAGTGGGGCCGGATCTTCGCCGGAGAGGGGCGCGGGCGCCGGATCCGGGCGTGGGGACGCCGGATCTGGCCGGCAGAGGGGCGGCGCCGGTGGCCGGAGGAAGCGGCGAGGCGGCGGCGCAGCACCGGCGAGGTGGTGGCGCACGGCGCGGAGGTGCAGCACCGGCGCGGTGGCGGCGGGGAAGAGGAGGCGCGGGGCGGCCTCGGGCGTGAGGAGGCGCGACCCGGGAGGCGGCGACGAGGGCCCGCCCCGGGCTTCGGCGGGCCGGCGGCGGGGTATGCGGCCGGGCCAACGGGGGCATGACACGTGGCGGCGACGGCGGCTAGCCGAACATGTCCGACTCGGCGCGGACGTTGTCCGGCGGCGCGAGGAAGACGGAGGCTAGGGTTTCAGACGAGGGGGATCCGGATTTCGGGGAGAGGCCTATTTATAGGCATAGAGGGAGCTAGGAGAGTCCAAAAAAGGTGCGGTTTTCGGCCACGCGATCGTGATCGAACGCTCTAGATGATGGAGCAGGTCTAGGTGGGTTTTGGGCCAAATTGGAGGGGTGTTGGGCTGCAACACACACGAGGCCTTTTCGGTCCCTCGGTTAACCGTTGGAGTATCAAACGAAGTCCAAAAGATACGAAACTTGACAGGCGGTCTACCGGTAGTAAACCAAGGCCGCTTGGCAAGTCTCGGTCCAATCCGGAAATGTTTAAACCCCACACACGAAAGAAATCTAGAAATGACCACCGGAGGAGAACGAAGCGCCGGAATGCAAAATGGACAACGGGGAAAATGCTCGAATGCATGAGATGAACACGTATGCAAATGCAATGCACATGATGACATGATATGAGATGCATGTAACGCCCCGAGACCGACGCTCCAGAAGACTTCCAGCTATTCCGAGTTTCGTCGTGTGATTTGTTTTATTTGTTGCATTCATCCTTGCATCATGTGCATTGCATCATGTCATCATGCCATCATATCATTAATTTTTAAAACCTCAACTAAATAAATTGTATGGATTTTTCGATCCATTTAAATCGAGGGACTCACATGGTGACTTCTCTTTATAACATACCCTCCCGATATTTAGGGAGCTATATTATTAAATATTCCACTATTTTTTTTGGAATCACCAAAACACACTTACAAAATAATTTCGTTCCTTTTCTGCTTCAAGTTTGGTCTCCAACCTTGCCCATAAATTATTTCATCATTTTCCGGAGCTCCACCAAAAATCCAAACATTTTTGGACCTTCCCAACCCTCACTTCCTATTCAAATCATTTGAATTAATTCAAATGAATTTGAATTTAAATCTTTCGGTCATGCCCACTTCTATTTTTCCTGGATCGAGCTCATTTTTGTGAGTCCGGGAAAATTGTCTCCATGCGCAGATCCTTTTCCCTAACCCTCCCTTTCCTTTTCTTCTCCTTTATTGTTTTCTGCTAAGTAAATATAAGAGAGGGAGAGAAGGGAGCCCAGCAGGCCATTTGGGCCCAGCTGCATCTAACCTAGCCGGCTCCAAGGCCCACTCCCCCGGCCCACCTAACCCTCTAACCTAGCCCGATCCCCTCGCTTCTCCCCTCACTCCCTCGTTCGTCCACCGCCGCCAGGGAGAAGCCCCGCACATCGATCTCTCCCTCGTCTCGCTCCTCCCTCGATCCCTCTCCTCCTCTGTTTCCTACCGCCGCCGCGCACACACACACACCCGCATAGCACCCCGCAGCCAGCGCCAGGAGCTCGCCTCTCCTTCGCCATGGCCTCACAGCCCGATCCCCATGGCGCCGTCGCCTCGCCATGGAGCAGCTTCGCTCGGGCCCCTTCTGCATCGTGCCCATGCCACCGCGCCAAGTTCCCGCCGATGCCGCTGCAAGTCCCATGGTCGTCGCCCTTGCATCGCGCCTCAAGCCATCGCCGCCTCCTACTGTGTTCTTCTCTCACCGGAGCCGCATCAAGTCACAGCGCTGCTCTGCTTCCTCGTCCAAGCCGTCGCTTCCCTACACCTCTATGCGCCGCCCCCGCAGCCCTCTCCATCGAGCAGGATCAGGAGCGTCACGAGGACACCCGCCTCGACCGCGCCTGGGCTGCGTTCTCGCCCTGGCTGCTTACCCAGGGACCACGCGGTCCGATGCCGGCCTCGCCAAGGTCCAGCTTCGCCAGCTCCTCCGGCCCCGGCCTCGCCAAGGTCCAGCTTCGCCAGCTCCTCCGGCCCAGCTCCCGCTGACCTCCGCTGCTAATTTTCCATGGACGTCAAGTACCAGTACCACGACCCTGGATGGCTGCGAGTCGTGTACCTCTACAGATAGTGCGTTTTGCGTCAAGTACCACTACCGTGAAGTACCTCTTCGCAAGACCAAGTTCCTCTACGACATGTGTACGACTACCGGCGCCGAAGTCCGCGAGTACCACTACATTTGCGATGTACATCTACACCAAGACTGGACCGACAAGTACCGCAAGAACATTTGTACCTCTACCGTCGCCGTGGATCCGACGAGTACCCCTACAACAAGTGTACCTCTACCTCGTCTTCGGGATCGCTAAGAACGTCAAGTACCCCTTCGAGATGACGAGATCGGCAAGTTCGAACGACCCCAAGTACCTCTTCGAAACGACCGAGTACCATTACCATCGGACGCTTGAACGACTACTTCCTCTACTTCCCACGACGACCCGTGAACAACTACTTCCCCTTCGACAAGTGTACCCCTACCACCGAACTCGATCCGTTCTGATAATGCACGCTTCAAAGGTATAACCCTGAGACGACCGCCCATGAACGAATGCATGTGTGTTGTATGAGATGCTTATGTTTGCACCGTGTCCGAATTGTCGCGTGCATGTTTCACCTCGTTGCCATGCCACCATCTTGTGGGAACCCGGTATCCGGGAGCACCCCGCCGTTCATCACATGACACGCTCCCGTCACACTTGTTCTTTTCCACCGGCATCTCAATCGAGTTTCCGGAACCAGAACGTTGCCGTGGCACCGTTTCCGTTATCGTCGCCCTGGCACCCTTTCTTTCCGCCATGATGACAAATGCTTCTTAATTTGCTCTTGTCAACTTTTCTTAAAATTGCATAAAACTTGTATATGTCATCCGCATCATGATAACAACAATTAAAATGTTTAAACTTGTTGTTGCATTAAATTGCTAAATGCATATGGGGATTTACCGGATTTGTTGTTTTTATATCCGGCCCCATTTAAATTGTTTAGATGGTATAGTTTATGTTATGCTTCACCTCTTGCCATGTTTAACAACAGTTAATATTGTTGGGTAGCATAAACGAGAGAGAACTAAATAATCGATGTGGTGTTTTGTCAATATGCATCCCGATGCATATTGAGCTCCATTTAATTTGTAGGATTGATTGTGCATTTTGCCATGCCATGCCCCTTTAATCCGGACATGCATCATACTTGTTTGTGCATCATGACTTGTTTATGCTTGTGTGTTTACTATGTTGTTTGTTCCTTTCCGGGTTGCTTCTCACGTTAGCTTCGGTTTCGTTCCGGAGTTTTGAGGATTCGTTCGTCTACGGCCGTTTGTCTTCTTCTTGGACTCATTCTTCTTCCTTGCGGGATTTCAGGCAAGATGATCATACCCTCGAAATCACTACTATCTTTGCTATGCTAGTTGGCTCGCTCTTTTGCTTTGCCACTGCTACGATGCCTACCATTTGCTTGTCAGCCTCCCAAATTGCCATGTCAAACCTCTAACCCACCATGTCCTAGCAAACCGTTGATTGGCTATGTTACCGCTTTGCTCAGCCCCTCTTATAGCGTTGTTAGTTGCAGGTGAAGATTGAAGTTTGTTCCTTGTTGGAACATGGAGTTCGTTCCTTGTTGGAACATTGTTTACTTGTTGGGATATCACAATATATCTTACTTAATTAATGCATCTATATACTTGGTAAAGGGTGGAAGGCTCGGCCTTATGCCTGGTGTTTTGTTCCACTCTTGCCGCCCTAGTTTCCGTCATATCGGTGTTATGTTTCCGGATTTTGCGTCCCTTACGCGGTTGGGCTATAATGGGAACCCCTTGACAGTTCGCCTTAAGTAAAGCTCTTCCAGCAATGCCCAACATTGGTTTTACCATTCGCCACCTAGCCTTTTCTTTCCCTTGGGTCGGCCAGCCCGAGGGTCATCTTTATTTTACCCCCCCGGGCCAGTGCTCCTCTGAGTGTTGGTCCGAACTAGAGTCCTGTGCAGCGCCCCCTCGGGGCAACTCGAGGTTTGGTTTTAGTTGTACGGAGCGCTCATCTGAGTGTGCCCTGAGAAAGAGATATGTGCAGCTCCTATCGGGATTTGTCGGCACATTCGGGCGGTGTTGCTGGTTTAGTTTTACCCTGTCGAAATGTCTTGTTGTACCGGGATACCGAGTCTGATCGGAATGTCTCGGGTGGAGGTCTATTCCTTCGTTGACCGTGAGAGCTTGTTGTGGGCTAAGTTGGGACACCCCTGCAGGGATTTGAACTTTCGAAAGCCGTGCCCGCGGTTATGTGCAGATGGGAATTTGTTAACGTCCGGTTGTAGAAAACCCGAAGTTGACCTTAATTAAAATACATCAACCGTGTGTGTAACCATGATGGTCTCTTTCCGGCGGAGTCCGGGAAGTGAACACGGTGTTGGAGTTATGCTTGATGTAGGTTGCTGTAGGATCACTTCTTGATCATACTTTTATCGACCGTGCTTCGCCTTCTCTTCTCGCTCTCATTTGCGTATGTTAGCCACCATATATGCTAGTCGCTTGCTGCAGCTCCACCTCATTACTCCAGCCTTCCTATAAGCTTAAATAGTCTTGATCTCGCGGGTGCGAGATTGCTGAGTCCCCGTGGCTCACAGATACTTCCAAACCAGTTTGCAGGTGCCTATGTTATCGAGCAGGTGACGCAACCAAGCTCAGGAGGAGCTCGATGAAGATCTTGTCCTTTGTATTGTTTCCGTTCTAGTTGATCAGTAGTGGAGCCCAGTTGGGGTCGATCAGGGACCTTTGTCGCATTTGGGGTTCTTCTTTTATTTTGGTTCCGTAGTCGGACCTTGATTGTATCTGGATGATGTAATGCTTTACTCATGTATTGTGTGAAGTGGCGATTGTAAGCCAACTATGTATCTCTTTCCCTTAATGTATTACATGGGTTGTGTGAAGGTTACCTCTCTTGCGACATTGCTTTCAATGCGGTTATGCCTCTAAGTCGTGCTTCGACACGTGGGAGATATAGCCGCATCGAGGGCGTTACAATGCATGACAACGATAACAACACACGGAGACAAAAAACCCGAACCCGAGAAAATAAAATAACTTAACGCTGGAAACGGCAAGAGTTGGAGTACAAATTGGGAAAGTTACATCCGGGGTGTTACATCATCGTACTTATGAAAAAATGATAAGGGGTATCTTTGGAAGAACTGACCTCTACAAGGTCGCGTATCTGGAAGAGGACATCAGGGAGGGTGGCGGATAGTAACTCTCGAATTGAAACTTAAGAAAATTTGGAGAGCAAAGTAAGAAGGTGCAAAATAGAAGTTTCAAGCGCATAGGCAATCGTTTGTTGCTTGTAACAAGGTGTGAAAGGGGGTTCAGAGCAATGGGTATAAGTATTGCGTCTGATAACGGAATTGATGATCTCTCGGAAGGTGGCTCGTGAATTACTTACGAGGCCACGCGCGAGGAAGAACCTTGGCAACAGGGGGTTTACAGGAGAGTCAGGTTTTGATCCTGTGGAACTGTGGGTTATGGGCCCATCATGTGGGTTAAAGTAAGAAGGGCGTTGACATCTTGCACGGTCATGATAGCAAGACATGTCAGAGGGTAGACTATCAGGTATGTTGGCAACAATGTCGATAGCAAGGGCGAGGGACGAAGAGAACCATTTTCCTACTCGTTGAACGAGGCAGACCATTAGGCAAAGTTCTCATCCATCGGTGGCTACCAGAATGTCATCAACAATAGTAACAGGGTCTTACTGACAAAGTTGTACACCAGGGTGCTTACAAAAGCAGTGACTTATTACTGCTTAGATCATATAAACCTCAAGAAGGTTTAAACAAAACAAGGGAAAGAAAATTTTGATTATCAGATTAACAGAACAATGGAAAGGAAAATGTGTTTAAACACACATTTCAGGGGTATACCCTTCCAAAGACAAGCAGAGCATGATATCCATGACAGGATAGAAAGTAGAAAACCCTTTAGGTAAGGGAGAGTAATTTCATGACATTGCCCATGCTACGGTGTTAGGATAAATGATATAGAAATTTAGCATTGTGCTTCAAATGTTCTTATCGATGATAAGAGTACCACACACATGCTTCGAGATAGCATTGACATGGTCTTTAAGCAAAGGTCAGACTCTGGATACACGAAGGGATTCATCAGGAACAACTTATAGTATAAGTCTTGCAATTTCCTCACAAAAGAATGGGTAACATTTCTAGAGAGGATACTATAACAATAGGTCCTCCGATCAAGTGTCCTAGGCATGACATCATCTTACCGGGTCATATGAGGATCAAGGTTATAACTCTTGAAATATGTTCCAACCATCATATCTGACCGAGATTCAGATCTGATTGGTGTCAAGATAACTCAGACACGGGATGCCTGAGAAGAAAGGTGCAACACAAATTGTCGAGGTGACATTGTAAGATTCTCGGGAATTGAACTATGGAAGCGAGTTCTGAAACAAGAGTTCATTAGTAAACCAACGAGAGGATGAGGAGGTGGCTGATGGAATCAACGACAATTCATCGAGATTAACAAAAGATGGATTTCCACAACTATGTGAACAAGGAGATAACATTTGTCAGATCGAACAGTACAATATAATGATGAATGTTCGAGGAAAAGATACACTATTAAACATGGGCTGAAGGGTGCACCCGAAATATGGGCTGCGTTGCACGACCAACATCAGAATGGCGATTTAGCAACCAGTACACCAAATTGGAATTATTGTCCATTAACTTTGAAGCAATAGGGTTGCTAGAGATATCAAATTGTCACAACAGAGTTCACTCAACACGGGGGCCAAGAAAAGAATGGTGATGGCAAGAAGCATCACAATACCAAGAATTCCATTAAGAGGTGGAGTAGTCCTCACAACATCCTTGATATTAAAAGATGGTGATACTCCAAGGTAAAGAAGAACAAATGTTGGATAGCAGGGATCTCAAGGTATAACACAAAACACGAACAAGTTTGTGTTGAACAGAAGGCAATAAAGTGGTCAAAGATAACACAAATCATCGGGGGCAAGGATGGTATTTCTCATCATGAACTCAATTGATATCCCGGAAGAGCTCATAAGGTTGATGATGATCACGACACATTTGTCGATAGATTTCCTGAAGATGTAATCAATCAGTGATGACATCAAGTCAAAGGAATGATGAAGCGGAAGGTTATTGGAACCATGGGTAGGACACAAACTTGAAATCAAGCTTGTTGTTCAAGGTGAACTGATATGATGAGGAAGATCGACGTATGCTTAGCTCATCATCGAAAGTTGTGCTCCGAGTTTACGGCCTAGGTAGCACAGTTAAAGTTTAGCATGTTAATGATATAGCCGGGCAGGCTAGGACTTATGTGATCGAGTTCAAATTCGTAAGTAATGAAGGTTACCAAGAGTTGTTTAATCGCGGTGCGATCTCGATTCAGTTATCGGTGTCTTTGAGTGTCTAATAAATCAGAGCCCGTAAAAAAATGGAATCAATGAGAATGTAGTACTTGATGAAGAACTCATAAGAAGTTATGCAGTTCCGTGATAATCTCGAGATACCAGGGGGTAATACTCGACGATAGATCAAAGTAGAGGTTGGATCGGGGTATTGCTCTATAGAAGACAAGTGCTTAAACTTGCACGAGAAATGGTATTTAAAGGAGAACATGGTTGGAACCAAGTCCACAGATACAAGATGAACTTATAACAAGGGGATAATTATTTTAAGAGAAGCTTCCATGATAAGGTATACATCGGGTCCATGGGCATGAACACAGGGTTCAAGGTCGACTCCCACTTCTTCAATGCACAACCTTTCATTTTACTTCTCGCTTTTGATGGAGCTGTAGTGTAAAAATTATATCTGGCAAAACAACAAAAGAGTATGACTCAAGAAAACTTTCTGGTTCATACAGTTTGGGGAAGGCATAGGTTCAATCCATCGGGGCATCTTAGGAGCATATAACACAATTTTCAGGAATAAATAACACAAGCTCGATAGTAGAGCATGCGTGAGAAAGCAGAGGATACAATTTATCAAAGGCATTATGTATCCAAGGAAAGGATCACAAGCTCATTGAATATGAAGGACTTTGTCGGATAAATCCAACAAAGGATCTGGTGGTCCACAAGGGATCTGATGTGAGCATCGGTACTCAACCAGAGGAAGAAAGAATGCAAAGGCACCAGATTATAGAAACAACTGACTAATTCAAAGCTCAATTGCAAAGGAATTATGATTTACAAAGCAAAGGATCAGAAACAGACGCTCTGATCAAGGATGGATAAGTTCAATAGACTCAGGGGCACAACCGACGATAATTGATTAGCGAGATCCAGCTCATGTTTAAAGTGGCGTCTGAGCCGGAAGGATGAATTTCAGGATCTGATTGAGGATTGCGAGCAGTCGCAACCTATTGAATCAATGGGCTCGAAATGATAATGACAAAGGATGCCAATAATACTACCAGACCTATGAGATTAATCATAATGCAAGCAAGCAAGAATTTCAAGAGTAATAGTCGGATGAGGATTTTTGAAAGATCGAATGGTATTTCGAAGACTTTTGTGAAATACTTGAATCAAATGGGATGAGCGGATACTCGGTAAGAGCGAGGAATTATCCACATTGGTATTCATGTAGCAAGGAACTGCAAGGTAGCATGCTCAAAGTATTCTCGGAACAATGAGAGGAATTCATGGTATCTTATAATAACAAGGTCACGGGGAATGATTGTACGAATGGCAAGTGTAAGTAGTCATCCATAAGGAATTTTTGAAAGTCGGGAATAACAAAAGTGGTGCGCACAAAGTCTCAAGAGAACATCTGAGAGTAACTTCAGAATCTTCTGGTGCAGTAGACGATCATCGTAATAAGGTGCTCTCCAGGTGGAAGTAGTTACGAGAACCTAGAGTCAGAGTTAGTAAATTCATTTAAACCCGAATAGAAGAGAGATCAGAGTCCCAGAGTAAGGATCGAGGAGTAAAAGATCCTAATACCACCCAAATGGCGACGTGGGCCCATAAGGCACACAGCCATGTTAGTAAAAAGTTTTGCAATGTCTAGACTCGACTTCAGCCAAGGAGTGTGGAAGGGGGATTCCTACAGGCAGTCGGCTCTGATACAAACTTGTGACGCCCCCGATTCAATCGTACACTAGTCATACACGCAAACGTGTACGATCAAGATCAGGGACTCACGGGAAGATATCACAACACAACTCTACAAATAAAATAAGTCATACAAGCATAATATTACAAGCCAGGGGCCTCGAGGGCTCGAATACAAGAGCTCGATCATAGACGAGTCAGCGGAAGCAACAATATCTGAGTACAGACATAAGTTAAACAAGTTTGCCTTAAGAAGGCTAGCACAAACTGGGATACAGATCGAAAGAGGTGCAGGCCTCCTGCCTGGGATCCTCCTAAACTACTCCCGGTCGTCGACAGCGGGCTGCACGTAGTAGTAGGCACCTCCCGAGTAGTAGTAGTCATCGTCGACGGTGGCGTCTGGCTCCTGGGCTACATCGTCTGGTCGCAGCATTCGAGTATAGAAAAGGGGAAAAGGGGGAGAAAAGCAACCGTGAGTACTCATCCAAAGTACTCGCAAGCAAGGAGCTACACTAAATATGTATGCATTGGTATCAAATGGAATAAGGGTATCATATGTTGACTGAACTGCAGAAAGCCGAAATAAGAGGGGGATAGCTAGTCCTATCGAGGACTACGCTTCTGGCCACCTCCATCTTGCAGCAGGAGAAGAGAGTAGATGATAAGTTCACCAAGTAGCATCGCATAGCATAATCCTAACCGATGATCCTCCCCTCGTCGCCCTGTGAGAGAGCGACCACCGGTTGTATCTGGCGTTTGGAAGGGTGTGTTTTATTAAGTATCCGGTTCTAGTTGTCATAAGGTCAAGGTAGAACTCCGGGTCGTCCTTTTACCGAGGGACACGACTATTCGAATAGATTAACTTCCCTGCAGGGGTGCACCACATAACCCAACACGCTCGATCCCATTTGGCCGGACACACTTTCCTGGGTCATGCCCGACCTCGGAAGATCAACATGTTGCAGCCCTACCTAGGCACAACAGAGAGGTCAGCACGCCGGTCTAAATCCTATGGCGCAGGGGTCTGGGCCCATCGCCCTTTGCACACCTGCATGTTGCCAACGCGGCCGGAAGCAGACCTAGCCTAGCAGGCGTTCCAGTCCAATCCGGCGCACGCCACTCAGTCGCTGACGTCACGAAGGCTTCGGCTGATACCACGACGTCGAGTGCCCATAACTGTCCCCGCGTAGATGGTTAGTGCGTATAGGCCAGTAGCCATACTTAGATCAAATACCAAGATCTCGTTAAACGTGTTATCTTGAAGACACCGTGAACGCCGACCAGGGCCAGGCCCACCTCTCTCCTAGGTGGTCTCAACCTGCCCTGTCGCTCCGCCACAAAGATCCACCCAGAGGGCCGTCGGGACAAAGGTCCTTTCAGCCCCCAATCCGTGAATCACTCGTGGGTACTCCTCGAGCCAACCCGACTTTAGTCATCACATGTATCATGTATAAAGTATAGGTATATACCCGTGATCAACTCCCGAGTGATCACGGCCCGATAGTATAGCATGGCAGACGGACAAGAATGTATGGCCACTGATGATAAACTAGCATCCTATACTAAGCATTTAGGATTGCCGGTAAGGTATCAACAGTTGTAGCAACAATGACAGGCTATGCATCAGGATAGGATTAACGGAAAGCAGTAACATGCTACACTACTCTAGTGCAAGCAGTATAGAGGAGAGTAGGCGATATCTGGTGATCAAGGGGGGGGGCTTTCCTGGTTGCTCTGGCAAGAGAGAGGGGTCGTCAACACCGTAGTCGATCGGGGTACCATCAGCAGCGTCAGTCTCGGGGTCTACCGGGGAAGAAGAGGGGGAAGAAACAGTAAATACGGAGCAAACAAAGCATCACAAAACATAATGAGGCAATACGCGGTGCTAGGTATGCCCTAACGTGATAGGTGGTGATACCGACGAAGGGGGGAAACATCCGAGAAAGTATTCCTGGTGTTCCGCGTTTTTGGACAGACGGAACGGAGGGGGAAAGTTCCATGTTCGCTATGCTAGGGACATGTGGCTGGCAAATGGACCGCGTATTCGGATTTGTCTCGTCGTTCTGAGCAACTTTCATGTTCAAAATATTTTCATCCGAGTTACGGTTTATTTTATATGATTTTTCAAAGATTTAAACAAATTCTGGAATTTCTGGATTTAATGTAATTCGAAATAATAAAAATACAAACTGCTATGGGTACACAAGAGTGTACCCAACAATGTGTGTATAAGTATGGCATGTGGGGCCAGGGGTTGGGTTGACCCAGTCAATATTTTGACTAGTCCAAAGTGAATAGTGTATGTGGGTCCCGATTGTCATTAGCTAGGTTAACTAATCATGATTAATTTAGTTAACTAAGTGATTAGGTTAATTAATTAGAAGTAATTAAGTTAATTAATTGATATATATTTTATAGTTATTATTATTATTTTTAAACCTTTTCTTTTTAATCCATTTTCGTTCTCAGGGGCGTGGGCCCCATTTGTCATTGGCCCAGAGGTAGCCTTAGCGGGCGCGCGGGCTACGGGCGTCGCCCGTGCAGGCGCTGCGTGGCGGCTTGCGAGGGGCTGGCACACGGCCTGGCGCCAGTGGCCGTGGCCGCAGCCGGAGCGCGAGGGGGGGGGCTCGCCGGGATCTGCCGGCAGGAGGGACCGGTCGTAGAGGCACGCGTGGGAGGATGCGGTGGGGGCGCATGCAAGGCGTGGTGCAGCGACGAGGGGGGAAGCAAGGCGTCGGTCGAAGCGCAGGTGAGGCACGGGTCGAACAGGCCGAGTGCGACGGCCTCGCGGGCGACGCGCAGCGATGCGGCACGGTGGCGAGGCAGAGGCGGAGGTGGGGCACAGGCAGTGCGCGGGCCGCAGCAGCAGCGAACAGAGCACCACCGGCGGCCGCCGGCGCACACACTGGGTGCGGCCGGTGCGCGGGTGAGGTGGCAACGGCGAACGACGGACGAGGTCGTGGCACACGGGGTAGAGAGGGGAGGAGGAGGGCACGGCCCTCACCGACGTTGGAGAGCAGAGGTGGCGGCGAGGCTCGATGTGGTCCGGCATGGAGGAGGACAGGGAGGGGTCGGCGGGGTCGACGACGGGGAAGGGTTCGAGGCGGCGAGGTCTCCGGGCGGCGGTGGTGTAGCGCACAGCGACGGCGCCGATGTCCAGGGGCAGCGGGGACCTTGGGTAATGTTGGACGGTGACGGGCGAGTGCAGGGCGTCAGGGGCGACGAGCGTGTTGAGCGCTCTATCTAGATCGTGTGTGTGTGTGGGGGAGTGGGGAACAACGTGCGGGTGGGTTAGGGTTTGCGAGGGAGTGGAGGGATAAGGAGGCAACGGGTGGGCCGGCCAGCTCGGCGGCTAGCTGGGCCGAGGCCCATCGGGGGGTGGGGGTTGGCCCCCCCCCTTTTTTGTTTATTTTCACTTTTTTATTTTCTTTTCTCTGTTTTCTTTTACTTATTTAATAGTTTATAGTTTTACAAAAAGTGAAACCCACTCCTAAATTAGATTTGTAAAATCAACTATTCTCATAAAAAGTTTGGGACAAAACCAAAGTACCTTGTATTCTTTATTAATAAAAAAGCATTTAAGTTATTGTTTCAGTTGTTGTTTTATTTATTTTAGTGCATTCAGATGCTTTTAAAATGTTGGTTTCTCCACCATTATTACTTAGGATTTAATTTGGCACACACTGAACATTTTAGTTTGACTTTTGAAAACTTTAATTCTTTGACTTTAACTCAATTTTGAATTTGAATCGGTCTTGATCTAACCCGAGACTAACTATAGTGACAGAGGTGACGTGGCATCATTAGCAGGGAATTACTGTAGTCTAATTATCCGGGCGTCACATGGATGCCTTAACTCTAACTCTATTGGCATGATCATGCCATGTTGTAAAGGAACTATGTATTAACCCCTAATTATTAATGAAAAAAGATCACAGTAGGGAATTTTCCCTACTGTCAATGGTCAAAGAAAAGCGTAATCCAAGGTATTTAGTCCATTCCCATGATATCGTCTCAAAACATTTCTCTCATTTGTTCTTTGAAAACCTTTTTGTAAGAATAAAACCATCTACACCTTCGTGTAGCTTCAATAGTTGTCCTTGACTGTGGGCACAACTATTCGAATAGATTGACCCTCTGCAGAGGTTGTACACTTTACCCACGAGATATGATATGTTCATCTGGTCGGCCAAGTTAGACAAGGGTGAACACAATAGAACAATCATACATGACTTTCCTCTTCCCATACACTAATGTAGACATGCTAGATCTGGGTTTGCCCTCAACACTAGAATACGACATATAACAACCAACCAGAATGCACACCAGACAGTTCCACAAAACGCAATGGTCACTACATTTTGAATGAGGGACCCATCATTGCACTTAGAGGAATACCGACTTTCCATGACCTCGACAACCAAGGTCCTGTCCCGTGAGAGGCATCTTCAGCTCTCGTCGCAGTGTTAAATATTGCGGGATCTATTCTAGGTAAGACAAGATTCTAGGCCATGCCCCATCCAAAATTGGGGTAATGTGGTTGCACATGTAAGTCTAGGTTTTGATGGCACTTAGACTCGAGGGTTTTCTAAAAAGAAAATATCATCCATCTCTACAACCACTTCACTTTGTGGAAAGACATTTACATTATCCATAGAAGTCATAATATCTCCGCATTACCATATCCATAATCACTTCCATAACCATCAAATAATTTCATCCTCACAAGTCCATCATGTCATAACCATCACATCATCCACATCTTTCTTGTTTGGAACTCGCTTTCAAATACATCTCTATCTCTGACTACCAACTCACTATTACTTTTTCAAACTTTATTTTTTCACAAGTACTCTTGGGCAATAAATGTCTCCCAAGAGGTTTTATTTTTTTTGAAAAGTCACAACATTTATCGAAAGTCCAATAATTTTATTTGCTAAACATGGCTAAGCTATTTAATTTTATTATGCTCAAGTTGTAACAAAATGAAGTCGAGCAATAGGTAATTGACCTAGGGAGACAAGTATGGTATTAGTAGTACAAAGGGGCATCATATCTTCTAGCAACATGGGGCATAGCTAAACCAATAGATTAAATTAGCATTTCTAGAATATAGCCTTTATGCACTGAAAATAATTTTTAACTAAGTAATGCAAATATAACAACAACATGGTCAAAGCAGGTTGCTTGCCTGGCTTGTCTTGGTCGTGACTAGTCATTCGTAACACCCTCATACATTCACGATTAGTTGTAACCTGAACGTCCAGAAAAATAAAGCACATGAGCAAAAATACATACAACGGGACATACATATGGATCACAAAATTATGAAACTAATTTTATTGGAAAGCCTTGATTTTAGATGAATTTACGAAAATGAACAACTAGATTTGGAGATGTGTTTGGAAGGATGTGGATTTTTGCGGTTTCTTTAAATAAAGAAAAAGGGCATTGTTGCCAGTGGGAGGAAACGAGTCGGCCCAGATGTGCAGTCAAGTGCTCAAGGGAGGCGTTGGAAGATTAAATAGAAGGATACTCTTTTAGTTAAAGAAAGCACAAACTTCCTTGACATAAAAGGGAAACTGTTTCTCTATATGGAAAACGTATTTTGGATAGTATGTTTTCCTCTAACATCGGCAGGTGGGTCCAACTCAAAAGAGTTGAACCTCTATACCTTGCTGGGTGGAGAAATAGGAGAAGGTGATGATGGGGAGGCTTACCTGCTAGGAAGGGGATATTAATGAGGTTGGGTGACGGCGGGAGTCGAACAATTGCTTGAACACAATCACACCGATGGGCCGAATGACAAGCAGGGGTGACAAAGTCGACGAAGGCGACAATGCCAGGCAACAGTCGCTTATCATGGGCTCCGATGCTTGAAATTAGAGGGGGGGAGGGTGTAGAGGAAGGGCTAGCTATGATGAATTGGGAAGGGTCTCACCATAGCGAGGGAATCAAGCTCTCGGGCTATGGGACGTTGTCGGAGTGTGTACTCAGGACACCAGGATCAAGGATACCACGTATTGGTGAGTTCAGCCAAGGGCTAAAACACTTTACCAAAATACTAGAAAAATATCATACATGGACATAGGGATTATCACAGATGTTCATGCCGCCATCTGAGCATAAAACCCTACCTCTTGTTGGTATCGATATGAACTGGAGGAGTACAAATGCTTTGGTGTTACAAGGATGGTGGTCGAGGAGCGACCAATGGTGGTCAGGGTATAGATAGAGTGCCCGAACACTCTTATATCTAGTCTTCTTGCCTTCCCTTGGGTAAACATAGTACTTGGTATTCTTGATGGATGTGTGCTAGTGTATTCTGGTGAGTGTGTCTTGCTTGTCCCTCTACTGGCCTTGGCCCTCCCCTTATATAGGCCTGGGAGGAACACATTGGTCATTAGCTCAAGGAGGTATACAAAATGGTAGACGTTGCGTGCAGCTTGTAGTCTATATAGTTAGTAGATGACCTAACACAACAAAGTGTTAGGTGCTCGAGTACCCCTTCTTGACGCGACGCGACACACTGCCCTTCTTTGGTCTTGTGTCGTGCCAGGGTTTGGTCACATCACTCGTGATGATGGCCTCTCTTCATAGGCCTACACCTAGCTACGTTGCATATCCCGAGCAGGCATTAAATGCTCAGTCGGTGGACTGATCCGCAAGGGCCACCTTCCCTTGCAACATGTGTCATAGATGCTCGATGCTCCAGCCACCTATTCTGTCACTGCTGGCGTCACCTACCTCCTTGATGATTCCTTGTGGCCGATGTGCTCGTGGCAGCCCTGTATCTATGTGTACCTCTATATGCCAAACTATAGTTAGTGGTAAATAAACCATTTGCCAATTTTTGGGCTAATATGGTTTTTCCAACGAGGCCCATTTATTGAGTATTAGGGGTACCCCATTTCAAATACTCCGTTGGTAGCCCCCGGACACTCCCGTAGCAATTATGATAGTTAGAAAAGAGTGTGCCTCTATTTTTCTGATGTGGGTGGGGCAGAAATATTAAATGGGCTAGCTTGGGAATAGCATTATCACGTTTCTCTTGGGAAAGTGAAGTGGTTACGTGCTTGGGAGGGGAATCGCCCGTCGTGGGGTAGTTAAGAAGAAGCATACGTTTCTTCTCTCCGGATGGTTTTTACTGCCTCATGTCTTGAGAAACTCATGGGTTCCCGATGCAATGAATTAACCCCGTTGATTCTGTGAGATAAAGAGACAAATTTTACTACTGTAAAATGCCCCTTTTTTCTTTACCATCACCAACTCGCCACTCTTCCCCATGGTCCCCCAACATTCTGCTATTCACACGTATTCTCCAAACGCTCCCCGTCCTTCTTCTTGAACCTACTCATCTCCCCTATCACTCAGAGTGACTCCAACAAGCCTTCCCCTTCTTCCATGACAATGCCTGGTCCATCCCTTCTCCCATCTGCCCAGCATGAACTTTGCTCTGCCTTGCTGTTGATCATTGGCCATCCTGTGGCTCAAGCTTCATTTCCTTCGGCCTTGACACTGCTACTTGTGAGTTGCGTTGGGATTTCCTCGACGAGGAGAGGATGATGCACTACAGTAGAGATAAGTATTTCCCTCAGTTAAGAACCAAGGTTATCAATCCAGTAGGAGAATCACGCAAGACCTCGTGAACAATACCTACACACAAAAGAACAAATATTTGCACCCAACACAAACAAGGGGTTGTCAATCCCTTGGCGGTTAATTGCAAGGATCAAATTGCATAGTGATAGATAGGTAAACAAAAATACAAAATAAAATAACATTAAATAAATTGCAGCAAGGTATTTTTGGATTTTAAGATATGATAAAGATAGACCCCGGGGCCATAGTTTTCACTATAGGCTTCTCTCTCGAACAAAAAGCATACGGTGGGTAAACAAATTACGGTTGGGCAACTAATAGAAAAGTGCATAGTTATGACAATATCCAAGGAAATGATCATGTATATAGGCATCACGTCCGAGACAAGTAGACCGACTCTTTCCTGCATCTAATGCTATTACTCCACAAATTGATCGCTATCCAGCATGCATCTAGTATTAAGTTCATAAAGAACGGAGTAACACCTTAAGCAGGATGACATGATGTAGACAAAGTAAACTCAATCAATATGAATAAACCCCGTCGTTTTCCCCTTAATGGCAGCAATACAAATACATGTGTTGTCCCTTTCTATCACTGGGATATAGAACATTGCAATATTGAACCCATTACAAAGCACCTCTCCCAGTGCAAGATAAATCGATCTAGTTGGCCAAACCAAACAGATAGATCAAAGAAATACAAAGCTATAATAACCATGCATACAAGAATTCAGAGAAGACTCAAATAATATTCATAGATAATCTGATCATAAACCCACAATCATCGGATCCCAACAAACCCATCGCAAAAGAAGATTACGTCGAATAGATCTCCAAGAACATCGAGGTGAACATTGTATTGAAGATCAAAGAGAGAAAAGAAGCCATCTAGATACTAGCTATGGACCGACACGTTTGTGGAAAACTACTCACACATCATCGGAAGGGCAGCAAGGTTGATGTAGAGGCCCTCCGTGATCGATTCCCCCTCCGGCAGAGTACCAAAAAAGGTCTCCAGATGTGATCTCCGAAGAACAGAAACTTGCGGCGGCGAAAAAAGTATTTTAGGTGGCTCTATGTTGGTTTCCTGATTTTAGAGAATTTATAGAGGTGGATGCTACCTCTTGAGCACAGCGTTGGTTTTCCCTTGAAGAGGAAAGGGTGATGCAGCAAAGTAGCGTAAGTATTTCCCTCAGTTTTTGAGAACCAAGGTATCAATCTAGTAGGAGACCACACGTGAGTCACCTCGTACCTACACAAACAAATAAGGACCTCGCAAACCAACATGATAAAGGGGTTGTCAATCCCTTCACGGCCACTTGCAAGAGTGAGATCTGATAGAGATGATAATAATAAGATAAGTATTTTTGGTATTTTTATGATATAGATTGAAAGTAAAGATTGCAAAATAAAATAGATTGGAAACTTGTATGATGGAAAATAGACCCGGGGTCCATAGGTTTCACTAGGGGCTTCTCTCAAGATAGCATAAGTATTACGGTGGGTGAACAAATTACTGTCGAGCAATTGATATAAAAGAGAATAATTATGAGAATATCTAGGCATGATCATGTATATAGGCATCACGTCCATGACAAGTAGACCGACTCCTGCCTGCATCTACTACTATTACTCCACACATCGACCCCTATCCAGCATGCATCTAGAGTATTAAGTTCATAAGAACAGAGTAACGCCTTAAGCAAGATGACATGATGTAGAGGGATAAACTCATGCAATATGATGTAAACCCTATCTTTGTATCCTCGATGGCAACAATACAATACGTGTCGTTTCCCTTTCTGTCACTGGGATCGAGCACCGCAAGATTGAACCCAAAGCTAAGCACTTCTCCCATTGCAAGAAAGATCAATCTAGTAGGCCAAACCAAACTGATAATTCGAAGAGACTTGCAAAGATAAACCAATCATACATAAAAGAATTTAGAGAAGATTCAAATATTGTTCATAGATAATCTGGATCATAAACCCACAATTCATCGGATCTCGACAAACACACCGCAAAAGAAGATTACATCGAATAGATCTCCAAGATAATCGAGGAGAACTTTGTATTGAGATCCAAAGAGAGAGAAGAAGCCATCTAGTTACTAGCTATGGACCCGAAGTGTGATGCCCCGAGACCGTTGCGCCAGGTGTCTCCCAGTTATTCGCCGTCATTGCCATGTCATTTGCTTGTGTGTTGCATCTTATCATGTCATCATGTGCATTGCATCATCATGTTTTCAAAACTTGCATCCGTCTGGGTCTTCCAGTTTCGTCCGTTGTCCGTTCTGAGCCCAGACACACTTGCATGCGCCTGCGGCACGTCCGAGATATTATTTTATAAGTGGCCGGAAGATGTTCTCGGAATGGGATGAAAGTTGGCGTGTGGTCTTATTACAGTGTAGATAGACCGCCTGTCAAGTTTCTTCGCATTTGGAGTCCATTTGATGCCCCAACGGATAACTATAGCGGCATTATAGTCGGTCTAAACGTCGGACGTTGTCGGTCTCCGAAAACCGTGCCGGGCTGCATCTCTCCCCTCTTCTCTCAGACCAACCCGCTCTCCACAGTCCATTACTTACCACCAGGCCCAACCTAACCTCTCTCGTCAGCCTGCGACCCTCCTCGCGCGCGCGTCCGAAAACTGTCCCGGACCCGACCCGGGCAGTCATCACCGATGGATCCAGATCATCCCCTAACATCTACAAAACATCTTCGATTTTCTTTTGGTCTCCCTAACCTTTTATTCTCGATCGTCCGATCACAATCCGATGATCAAAATCCCCCTTCTTTTACCTACACGCTATATATTACCAGACCAAACCCTAACCCTAATTTTTAGGAGGTGTGCCCTCTCCATCCCATCACGCGCCGCCATCCTCCTTGGATCCCGTAGCGCCTCCCCTGATCTCCTCCTCATTATCCCCATCGACCCAATCCCCTAGTGCCCCACCTTCTATCTCGGGATCCCTCCCGATCCCCTCGAATCCACCAACCAAATGCCACCACCCACTCCAGATCGAGAGAAGCTCGATCTCGACCTCTCTCCCGACCAGTGCCTCCCCTTGTGTCCGGCTCATGTTAGAGCTCGTCGTCGCCGGCCACCCAAACGCAACAGCAGCCCCGCCGCCGGCTAACCGAATCAGCAGATTAGCGCCTTGCCCCACCTCCTTCCTTTCCTTTTCATTTTCTCTTTCTGCCTCGTGGTCCTATCTCACTCCCCTATCTCTCTCGCAGGAACGCCATGGAGCCCCGCAGAAGACGCTCGCCGTTGCCGTTGCTCACCTCGCTGTCCTCCGTCGAGCCCTGCTTCACCGTCCCGGATTCTGCCGGCCTCATCTTTCCCCCATCGTCGCCAAGAACGCCCGCAGGAGCACCAACGCCACCAAGCCGCCATCCGTCGCTCTCGGTTTCACGCTTTCACCGGCGAGGAGAAGCCCGCGCCTTGTAGGATCAAAAGTATGTCTAGAGGGGGGGTGATTAGACTACTTGACCAAATAAAAATCTAGCCTTTTCCCAATTTTAGTCTTTGGCAGATTTTAGCTATCTTAGCACAAGTCAAGCAATCTTAACACAATTCAAGCAAGCATGCAAAGAGTCTGTGAGCAGCAGAAAGTAAAGCATGCAAATTGCAAGAATGTAAAGGGAAGGGTTTGGAGAATTCAAACGCAATTGGAGACATGGATGTTTTTGTCGTGGTTCCGATAGGTGGTGCTATCGTACATCCACGTTGATGGAGACTTCAACCCACGAAGGGTAACGGTTGCGCGAGTCCACGGAGGGCTCCACCCACGAAGGGTCCACAAAGAAGCAACCTTGTATCTCCCATTATGGCCATCGCCCACGAAGGACTTGCCTCACTAGCGGTAGATCTTCACGAAGTAGGCGATCTCCTTGCCCTTACAAACTCCTTGGTTCAACTCCACAATCTTGTCGGAGGCTCCCAAGTGACACCTAGCCAATCTAGGAGACACCACTCTCCAAGAAGTAACAAATGGTGTGTTGATGATGAACTCCTTGCTCTTGTGCTTCAAATGATAGTCTCCCCAACACTCAACTCTCTCTCACAGGATATGGATTTGGTGGAAAGAAGATTTGAGTGGAAAGCAACTTGGGGAAGGCTAGAGATCAAGATTCATATGGTGGGAATGGAATATCCTGGCCTCAACACATGAGTAGGTGGTTCTCTCTCAGAAAATGTGTATTGGAAGTGTAGGTATGTTCTGATAGCTCTCTCCATGAATGAAGAGTGGGTGGAGGGGTATATATAGCCTCCACACAAAAACTAACCATTGCACACAATTTACCAAGCTCGGTGAGACCGAATTGAGAAACTCGGTCAGAATGATTCAGCAAACCTTGTGACCATTAGGATTTTGGGTTGGACTGAGATGCAACTCGGTAGGACCGATATGGTTAGGGTTAGGGCATAACGTAATCTCGGTGTGACCGATTACACAAACTCGGTGGGACCGATTTTGGTAATAAGCTAACCAGAGAGTTGGTCAGGTAAACTCGGTGGGACCGATTTGCTCATTTCGGTGGGACCGAAATGTTACAAAAGGGAAACAGATAGTTTACATTGCAATCTCGGTGGGACCGATCGCTCATCTCAGTAGGACCGAAACGTTACGAAGGGAAACAGAGAGATTACAACCCCATCTCGGTGTGACCGAGATCCCTATCGGTGAGACCGATTTGCCTAGGGTTTGTGGCAGTGGCTATGACATCTGAACTCGGTGGCACCGGATAGAAAGAATCGGTGGGGCCGAGTTTGACTTTTGGTTTAGATCATATGTGGATGTGGGAAGGTAGTTGAGGGTTTTGGAGCATATCACTAAGCACTATGAAGCAAGAACCTCATCAAACAACACCTCTTCCCTCCTTGATAGTATTGGCTTTTCCTATAGACTCAATGTGATCTTGGATCACTAAAATATAAAATGTAGAGTCTTGAGCTTTGAGCTTGAGCCAATCTTTTTGTCCTTAGCATTTTGAGGGGTCCACTTTCCTCATCCATGCCATGCCATTCATTTAGCTTTTCCTGAAATATTAATCTTGGAATAATGTTAGCTCAATGAGCTATATGTTGTTAGGAATTACCAAAACCACCCAGGGATAGTTGCACTTTCAATCTCCCCCTTTTTGGTAATTGATGACAACATATAGATCAAAGCTTCAACGAATGATAACAAGAGTGAAAAACATTGTCGCTTTGAGAAGTATGTGAAAATCAAGAGCTCCCCCTAAATTTGTGCATAGTTTATGATTTGCTTTGGACTGCAAATGCACAGAGAGGTAGGCTCATGGGTTACTCTTCCATGTCACATACATCTTGGTGGAGCGCTCAAAATGATAATAATTAAATACATGCACTCATCACCAAGAAAAGTGAATGATCATATAGGGATAAAATGATAATGTCATCCAACAAGCATTAATGTAGCATATGATCAAACACACATGATCATCCAAGTATCACGCAGACAGAAAGTATCTCAATCAAGCAAATAAAGTTCAACCACCAAAGCAAGAGATAATAAAAAAGCAACGCTCTCTGTCGAAGCCTATGATCTACACATTTTTCTCCCCCTTTGGCAACAAGTTACCAAAAAGTTCATAGAAAATGCATAGCACTAAATCGTCTCTCAGGCTTGGTCTTTAGGTGGTGGTGTCCGGATAACTCCAAGAATGAAGGCTTACGACGATGTAGATGGAGCTGGTGGAGTAGGTGCTGGAGCTGGTGGCACTGAAGCTATAGCTGGTGCAGATGGAGTGGCTCTGGTGTCTGGAACAGGCACTGCAGCAGATCTCTGAGCTTTAGGCACTCTGGCAAATGCATCAGTGGTTGTCTTTCCCTTCATCTCCTGCATATCATCCTGAAGTTGCTCCACAACAGACTGGATCTCAGTTACCTTCACATCCATGTCATAGAACTTCTGCTCTATGATCCTTTCCAAGCTCTCCTGGTTTTGAGTCAAGGTGGCCATCCCTTTCTCAATCCTTAGAGTGGATGCAATCAAGTAGCCAAGCTGATCTTGCTTGCTCTTCAGAAGATACTGAGATGCCTCTTCCATGGTTGGCATCCTTGCAGCTTTCTCAGCCTTTGCCTTCTCCCTCTTTGCTTGAGCTTGCACAGAAGATGATTCATCCTCATTCATAGCCACTTGGTTGTCCTCAAATTATGGATAGATAGGCATGTGCTCCTTGTCCAACAAGTATGTGCCAGTGCCCATCTTGAAGTTAATCAACTCCTGGATCTCTGGTGCATACCCACAGTTTCTCTTTTGGTCAGCAGATGTCCTCTTGATAGTTTCAACTATAAGACTCATGACCTTGAACTTTTGTGGCACATCAAATATATGTAGCATATTGATGGAGTGGCCTCTGATCATTCTGTGATCACCAGACTTGGGCAGAAGAGTGTGCTTGAGGATCCAATTGATGGTAGGCAGTCCTGACAGCAGGTGTTTCACTGATCCAAATTGGTGAGTCTCAAGATCTGCATCAGGAATCTCCTTGTACATGCTAGCCATGGAGTTGTGATCCTTCTTCTTCTTGGCATAGACATCCAAGCCATCTTCATTCTCCTTAGGGGCATTGATCAGTTGAGCCCATTCTACTACTATTGACTGGTATCTAGTGCCTCAGACATCCAGACTATCTTGCCATTTGGGTAGAAGTGAGCTGTGGAGTAGAACTGTATGATAAGCTCATCATTCCACTTTGTGAGCTTCTGAGCCACAAACTCATCAACTCCACAAGACTTGAAACTGCCATATACTCCTGGATAGTGTTCATCATTCTCCTTGATGTACTCCCAGTCGACCCATCTCATGTCACATACTATTGGTTTCTTGTCAAGCAACACTGTCTCATAGAAATCCTGTTGTTCTTTGGTATAGAACCTGTAGTCCACATCAGTTCTCCTTCTGGTGGCATATGGATCTGACTCTCTCCATAGCCTCAATCCTGAGTCCTTCCTGATCTTCATGTTTTCTGCTACAGGATGAGTGTCGGTGTCAAAACCGGCGGATCTCGGGTAGGGTTTCTGAACTGTGCGTCTAGGCTGGATGGTAACAAGAGGCAGGGGACACGATGTTTTACCCAGGTTCGGGCCCTCTTGATGGAGGTAAAACCCTACGTCCTACTTGATTGATATTGATGATATGGGTAGTACAAGAGTATATCTACCACGAGATCAGAGAGGCTAAACCCTAGAAGCTAGCCTATGTTATGATTGTTCTTCGTCCTACGGACTAAAACCCTCCGGTTTATATAGACACCGGAGAGGGCTAGGGTTACACAGAGTTGGTTACAATGGTAGGAGATCTACATATCCATATCACCAAGCTTGCCTTGCACGCCAAGGAAAGTCCCTTCCGGACATGGGACGAAGTCTTCAATCTTGTATCTTCATAGTCCAGGAGTCCGACCGAAGGTATAGTCCGGCTATCCGGACGCCCCCTAATCCAGGACTCCCTCAGTAGCCCCTGAACCAGGCTTCAATGACGACGAGTCCGACGGGCAGATTGTCTTCGGCATTGCAAGGCGGGTTCCTCCTCCAAGTACTTCATAGAAGATTTTGAACACAAAGGTAGTGTCCGGCTCTGCAAAATAAGTTTCCACATATTGCCATAGAGAGAATAATATTTACACAAATCTAATCTGCTGATGTATTCCATAGCGTGACATCACACTACGGCCAAGTCTTTATTCGAATCCCCACCTCAGCGCGTTTAGCGAGGCGGTTTCCTTGGCACGTCTTGTTAAAGTAGATATCATGTCCCCTTATTCCGGGATTCTCATCAATACGGGTGTGGGTAACCCAACCGTACCTGTTGGTATGTTTTCTCGATCAAAGGCGAGTCCCAAACGGTCACGGGGAGGGCCCTTGGTATTCAACCTCTTATAAAGAGACCAAGGCCTTACTCCTTTCTTTTAATCTCAAACGAGTTCGCCCTTCGCCTCGAGTTCCAACACCCAAGGCTCCAGATTTCAGGCGCTTCGGACCTTCGACAATGTCCGGTTCCGAGCTTCGAGGCCGATGGATGCCCTCCTCCGTGACGGAGGAGGACGTGATGAAGTTGAGAGAGGCCAGGTTCTTGACCGGCGAAATCTGGCATAGGCTGCCTGCCCAAGGGTAGGTCATTCCCACTCCCAAGCCTGGTGAGAGTGTGGTGTTCATGTCTCACTTCCTTCGGGGGCTAGGCTTGCCGATGGATCCCTTCGTGAGGGGGCTCATGTATTATTATGGGCTAGAATTTCACGATTTAGCCCCGGAGTCCATCCTCCATATTTCCTCATTCATCGTCATGTGTGAAGCCTTCCTCCGTATTACTCCTCACTTCGGACTATGGCTCAAGACCTTCAAATTAGAACCGAAGATGATCGAGGGTCGGCACGCGGAGTGCGGAGGTGCTTTTCTAAGCAAGAATGCTGGTGTTCCATGGCCCGAGGGCTCTTTTCAAGAGGAGTCCAGCTTATGGCAACGAGAGTGGTTTTATATCACCGCTCCCAGGAGCACCAAGTGGGTGGCGCCACCTGCCTTTCGCTCGGGTCCCCCACCATAGCTAGTGTCATGGGTCAATAAAGGATTGGACTAGGGTCCGTCCAAGGACGTGCCCTTGTTGCAGGGCCGCATTCGAGATCTCCTAGAAAGAGATACCAGTCTGGTCGCAGTGACACATGTTATGCTAATTCGCCGAGCTCTGCCCTGCAAACGTCGCCCCCACCTCCTGTGGGAGTTCAATCCGGAGGGACCACGAGCTCTCCAACATTTTATGGGCGTGACGCCCGTGGAGATGTACAAATTGTTCTTCGGATCACAAGCAATGTGTCCGGACTTGACCGAGGACGCAGGTCTGAGCTGCAACCGCATGGATACTCAAGTAAGTAGCCTTGTGCCCGGACTCGCAATCTGCATATTTATAAATTTGCCCTTAGAAGAGTTGTCCTTTAAACAGGAGTGGATAGCGAAAGCAAAGCTAATCAGGTGTCCGGCCCCCCTCCCCGAGACCACGCCGGGTCCCGTGCTAGTCAGGATGTTGGAGGTTGTGCCTTCAGAGGAAAGCGAGGGAGGGGACAAGGAAGCTACGGCCTCCTCAAAGGAGGCTGTTTGGAAGGGAGGAATCGAAAATTCCTCTCCTCAGGGGAAGAAGAGGACCGCCTCTGAAGACCTGGAGACCATGGCCTCAAAGCGGGGGAAGAAATCTTCGCCAGAGGGTCCTGTGCTGGGGGATACTTCGGCCGAATTATGCCCTCGAGGGGATCAGCCCTCCACCGAGCCGTAAGTAGAGAGGAGTTTTCTTTTTAGGAAATGAGAGAAATCCCTGCTTTATATCTAAGAAAAGTAATCGAAAATTTACCTTGTAGCTCGGACCTTAGCCCTTCTCAGCAGAGCTCGTCTTCAGGGGATCTTCTTTCGGAGATGATGGAGAGCGGAACGCCTCCCCCTGCCGTACCGCCTTGCGAGGCGGGCGACCCTGAGGTATCGTCGCGGAGGGTTTCTCCAAATTCGGCAGGGCCGGAAGGTAGTCATATGGCCCCCCAAAGCCCTCCGCGTCCGGCCTTTGAAAAGGGCCATCGGACGAGTCCAGCACCGTCTGGTGCACGGTCGGAGGAGCTGAAGGATCTGCTAGGGTGAGCATCTATCTCAGAGGAGCACCGTGCATTGATGGGTACGGTGATTGAGAGGATTTCACCCGCGGAGAGCGGATTACACGAGGCCGTCAGGAGTTTACTGACAGGTTTTGAGGTACGTGAGATAATGTACCCTTTTTGGATAGTTGCGCATAAATAAGATGCGCCCTGTGTAGATAGTAGCCCCTGAGACTCTGTGCGTTGTCAAAAGTGACGGCGCACAGAGGATCATAATCCCAGATCTAATAAGCCGCCTTCATACGTAGGTGGCGAAGTGTCGGGTGGCCAGCCGGAGTGATGAATTTGCCGAGCTAAAGCGGTAACTTGACGTGGCAGATGCCGACATCGCGCTTGTCAACAAGCGGCTTGACGAGGCACAAGGTATGTAATTCCTCCGGCGGCACCTGGTAAGAGGAGCTTTATGCCAGTATCTTACAATGTGTGCGCTTAATGCAGATGGTGCTGCTGCCATGGAGAATCTTCGGGCGGAACTTGCCCGAGCCAAGGAGCAAGCTAGGAAAAGTGATGCGGCTGCCGGAAAGGCAATTGAAGAGCTGAAAGCCGAACAGGCTGCTCACTGCCGAGGCAAGAAGGAAATGGCCGAGATGGCCGTGAAGCTGAAGAACGCTGCTGGCCGTTGCAAGCTTCTTGAAAAATAAGATCGGGCGGAACAGACGGACCTGAAGAAGGCCGTTACCGATGCCAAGGATGCTCGCTCTGCGATGAGAACTATGAAGCAGGAGCTGCGTCAGGCCGGAGAGATCGCGGCTGGAAAGCCCTTTATGCTGCGGAGGAAGTTCTGTGATCCTAAACATGCTCCGTTAGACAAGATGTGGAGTACGGCGGACACCTATCTGGATTTAGCAGCAAGTGCCGCGGATGCGGCCGAACACTTCCGAGATCAAGAAGATCGCGAAGTGGAAAAGCTCTTCTGGTCGCAGTTCCACAACCCAGAGCGTCCACTATCATTAGCCGATCATTTGGCCGAATGGGCCGAGCTGAATAGGTTGTCCGGACTCGCCATGAAGTATGTCATGAGTCATCTGTGGCCAGAGAGGCCAGAGCCGAAAAGTTATTTCAACTTGGTGCGGTGCCGCATATCGATGCGATGAAGAGGTCAGCGTGCATAGAGGGTGCACGGATGGCTCTTGCCCGTGTCAAGACATACTAGGCAGAAATGGAGGCCACCGCTGTTGCATCCCCAGACTCGGATGGAAGCCGAGTACCTGCCGAGCACTATTTTCAAGAAGTTCTACAAGGCGCTCGTTTAATAGAGACGCAATGCTTGAAGGATACTATATTCGAATAGCATATATTATTTAAAACAGTATTTTGATAAATTGTAGAAGCTTTTTATACTTGTGCCTGCAAGTATTATAATACCTCCTGTGCGGCTGTTTAACATATATGTATATATAATCTGAAAGATGGTAGTTGTCGGCTTCAGCCTCCACGCACATAATGTGGTGGTGTTCGCAGAAGGCGCATTTTCACACTTGATCCAACGTCTTGGTCCTACAAAGGAGGTGATAGCGCAGCGAACTAGGCAATCGGACTATGATGCTTTATCACTTTCACTTAGCCATAGGAGTTTGACAGTGAGGCTACTTATATAGCCCCTGGTGGCGCCTGCGCTTGCCCGAACTCGGGGCGCGTATGTGCCTGGCCGGGAAACGGCCCTTCGTTAATGCGGAGGAATCCTAAAGATTCCAGTAAGTCATTGAGTGGTTGACCAGTCTCACGCTATATCATGACAGTCAGTTTTTGGCTTTCTCTACTGAGGTGCTCGCCTGGCCGAACCGGGGCACAATCGCAGTAGTTCTCCTGGTGCCGCCTTAGCCGATAGAGCGGAACGTAAGGCAACAAAACACAGGAGCCGGGCAAACCCAACATTTGACCAAAGACATGATTCGGAGCTGATGCATATAAGGCCAAACTCGCGACGCCGAACACTCCCTAAGGTATTCGGTCTTTATGAGGGCGGGCGGGATAACGCCCTTAGTAATAAGCCCGTAGTGTCCAGGTACGCGCAAAACTCTGATGTGGCCACATGCCAAAATGCCAGCCTCCTCCTTGGTTATACTAAGAAACCAAGGGATGTGTATCAACAAGAGACAGTAAAAAAGGTTTACGCAGGGTCTTAATCTGAAAAGAATCCTTGGAACGGGTCCCTGCTGCACGTCTGCGCATGTGTCTCCGTTGTGCCGTATCCTGGACGGGCATAGCACGGTGTTCATCTGTAAAAGAGAGGAACTTAGTTGAATAAAGATCGTGCCGAAAATAAGTTATACTAAATAAACAAAGTATAAATCAAAATGGGTAAAATTGAACTTTATTGTCTCTTGTTTTATATGCGCGGAGCCCCTAGTACAGGGGTATACGACTATTAAGCATTTATCAATTGTCCGTGGTCTTGACGACCTGTTTAGGTGCTTTGGCTGGTGAAGCCGCTTTATTGTGGGGTTGTCAAGGTAGCCGCACTGTCTTCCGCGCGAGAGGAACACTCAATGTTTTCCCTTTAATGAAATGATGCCTCGTGGACCGGGCATCTTAAGCGTAAGAGATGCGTAATGCGGTATTGCATTAAAGCGGACGAAAGCTTTGTGTCCCATCAGTGCTTGATAGCTACTTGAGAATGGGGCGATGTGGAAAGTTAGCTGTTCGCGACGGAAGTTATCGGGAGAGCCGAACATAACTTCTAGCCGAAGAGAACCCATACAGTAGGCATCCGGGCCTGGCGTTACCCCTTGAAAGGAGGTTTTGCTATGGCAAATTTTTGTTGGGTCTATCCCCATGTTGCAGATTGTGTCCTGGTATAACAGGTTTAGACCACTGCCACCGTCCATCAGGACATTTGTAAAGTGGAGTCCGTCGATTATTGGATCTAATACCAAGGCAGTCCAGCCTATGTTCCGGATACTTCTAGAGTAATCCTGATGGTCGAAGGTGATCGGTTTTAACAACCATTGGCGAGACTCCTTTGGGATAGGCCGTATGGCGCGTATCTTTGGTGGCGCCGTTCTGTTCGTCACGTGAAGTAAGTTTACTGTTTTGACTTCTTGTGGGAAATCCTTTTATTTCCTGGTGCTCTGATTATGGGGTTCATCGTCGTCCTCACTTGGTGTGTCGAGCCCCTTGTGTTCGGCATTGAGTTTGCCGACTTGCTTGAAAACCCAACAATCTCTATGGGTATGGTTCGCAGGCTTCCCAGGAGTACTGTGTATTTGACATATCTTGTCCAAGATTTTGTTTAAGTTGGATAGCTCGTCCCTGTTATCCTTGAGGGGCGGCTTTCTCTGATTCTGCTGCGAGCTTTTGAATCCGGCGTTGACCACCGTGCTCTTTGGGCTGTTTCCCTTATTCCGGCGCTGGTCCTTGCTGCGTCAGGGTTTTCCGTTTCCATCCCTAACTTCGGATGTACTTGGGTTGCTGGTGCTACATCTTGCCAACCAGCTGTCCTCTCCTGCGTAAAAGCGGGTCATGAGGCTTGTTAATGCGGCCATTGTTCTTGGCTTTTCTTGGCCGAGGTGTCTGGCGAGCCATTCGTCTCGAACGTTGTGCTTAAAAGCTGCTAGGGCTTCGGCGTCCGGATAGTCGACTATCTGATTCTTTTTAGTAAGAAATCTATTCCAGAATTTCCGGGCTGACTCTCCGGGCTGTTGAATTATGTGACTGAGATCGTCTACATCCGGAGGGCGGACATAAGTTCTTTGAAAATTTGCCCGGAAAGCATCCTCAAGCTCTTCCCAACTTCCAATGGTGTTTTCGTGAAGGCTTTTGAGCCAATGCCGGGCTGGCCCTTTAAGCTTGAGGGGTAAGTATTTTATGGCGTGGAGGTCATCTCCTCTGGCCATGTGTATGTGGAGGATATAATCCTCGATCCAGACCCCAGGGTCTGTTGTTCCATCGTATGCCTCTATGTTTACGGGCTTGAATCCCGCTGGAAATTCATGGTCCAGCACCTCATCGGTGAAACATAGGGGGTGTGCAGCACCCCTGTATTTGGGTGTGCCGTGATGTTCGGATATTTGTTGTGTTGCATTGCTTACTAGAGCTTGCTTTCTTGGCCCATAGATAGATCTGGCTGGGCCATCTTTTTGGCGCGGATCCTTTGGTGGATCGCGTGCCGGCTTGTGTGCGGTGCCGCTTGCCGCTCCATGCTGGCCATGCGGTCGTCCATCCGACCGGATGGCCTTCCTATTTTTTGACTGCGGGGGTTCTAAGGCCTCCTCGTCAAATTCAGGCAGTAGCTTTCGCTTTGGATAGCTTTTTGTGCGGCGACTGCCGCCATATTTGTCTGCGGTGTTGCGTACTTTGCTCCATCTGATTCTGAGTGCATCTTCCGCAGTTTTGAGCTTCCGCTTCTGCTTTTTCAGGCTATGTGTAGTGTCGATGAGCCTTTTGTGGAGGTTCTTGTGCTCCATGAGTTTATCCGGCGTAAGGTCGTCCGGACTGTTGTTTTCGCCGGGGACGGGGTGTTCGGTTTGTTTATCCAAGTTCCCCTGTTCGGACGCTTGCTCGAAGGCATGTTCGTCGTCCTGCTCTATGGCTGGGTCTGTATGGCTGTTGTCTCTGTCGAGGCGGGGCTTGGAGCGGCACTTACGTCGCCGCTTTGATTGCTTTTCGAGTGAACGATCCCTCGTTGCATCCCTGTGTTCCTCGTTGTCGCTTCGTTTGGGTGTGTCCACCATGTATACATCATGAGATGAGGTGGCTGTCCAGTGCCTTATAGGTGCTAGTTCATGTTCATCTCCTACATCGTCGTCCATACCATCGATGTCTTCGGAGTCGAAGTCGAGCACGCCATTTAAATTATCGACAATGGCTACGAAGTGGGTGGTGGGTGGGCATCGAATTTCTTCGTCGTCCACATCCCAATCCTGCCGGTCATAGTCCGGCCAGGGCTCTCCTGACAAAGAGAGAGATCTGAGTGAATTCAGAATGTCACCAAAGGGCGAGTGCTGAAAGATGTCTGCGGTGGTGAACACCATGATCAGCGCCCAATCGGATTCGATCGGTAGGGGCGTGGAGGGCTCGGAGTCTGGAGAGGAGTCCGGCTCCTTGGAGTCACGGGCTTCGCAGAGGACAAGGCTGGTGTTCGGCTCGATCGTTGTAGAGATTGCAGCCCCCGAGGCGGTGTCTAATCACCCATCCTCGATTGGTGTGATCGGCTCCGAGCTAGGGGTCGGAGCGGACACAGGTGCGGCCTCCAGGGCACTGTTCGGCGGCAGAGCTAGATCATGCCCATCGTGACAGTGCGGCGCGCTCGGCTGTGGCTCGAATCCATCAAAGATCAAGTCTCCACGGATGTCGGCCGTGTAGTTCAAACTTCCAAATCTGACCTGATGGCCAGGGGCGTAGCTTTCGATCTGCTCCAGAAGACCAAGTGAATTGGCCCATAGTGCAAAGCCGCCGAATACGAAGATCTGTCCGGGGAGAGAAGTCTCACCCTGGATCGCATCGCTGTTGATGATTGGAGAAGCCATCGGGCCTAAAAGTGACGACACAGAGGAACTCTCAATGAAAGCACCAATGTCGGTGTCAAAACCGGCGGATCTCGGGTAGGGGGTCCCGAACTGTGCGTCTAGGCCGGATGGTAACAGGAGGCAGGGGACATGATGTTTTACCCAGGTTCGGGCTCTCTTGATGGAGGTAAAACCCTACGTCCTGCTTGATTGATATTGATGATATGGGTAGTACAAGAGTAGATCTACCACGAGATCAGAGAGGCTAAACCCTAGAAGCTAGCCTATGGTATGATTGTTCTTCTTCCTACGGACTAAAACCCTCCGGTTTATATAGACACGGAGAGGGCTAGGGTTACACAGAGTCGGTTACAATGGTAGGAGATCTACATATCCGTATCGCCAAGCTTGCCTTCCACGCCAAGGAAAGTCCCTTCCGGACATGGGACAAAGTCTTCAATCTTGTATCTTCATAGCCCAGGAGTCCGGCCGAAGGTATAGTCCGGCTATCCGGACACCCCCTAATCCAGGACTCCCTCAATGAGCATCATTATGATCTGGAAATTTTGGCTTTAACTTCCTCAAAACATGGGTCTCATCATCTTCTTCTTCATCAACAGTTTCAGGCACTTGGGCCTTGTTTTTCTCAGCAGCTGGAATGTTCCTGGTACTCCTCTTTGGTGCAGTTTTGGGTTTTGGAGCAGCTGGCTTAGAAGCTTCTTTGGCCTTAGATGAAGCAGCCCCTGATCTTATAGCATCTCCCATAAGTTTCTGTGCCTTAGGTGCTGGTGCGGCATCCTCTTCCTCTTCCTCTTCTTCAGAGTCTTTCATGATTGAAGATCTCCCAAGCACCCAGGCAGTGGTCTTCTTGACCCTCTCTTTCCTCTTCTTTTCTGCCACAACCTGCTCTTTGGGTGCAGATCCCAAAGTCTCTTGAGTGGATGCTCTGGCTTTAGACATTGGAGCTCTCTTGGCAGGAACCTTTTGCTTCATTCCTAGCTTGGTGGCAGCAACAGTGCTATATTCCTTTCTAACCACTTTCTTCTTGGAAGTGGCCTCATCCTCAACTACCACATAATATTCATCCTCAGATTCAGAAGTTTTCTTCTTTCTGGCCCTGGTGGCAGCTTTTGGCAAGTTGCTTGGTGTGCTCCTGCTGCCATCATATGAGCTGCTAGAGGGACTAGTGCCCTCACTCAAGTGAACCTGCTCCTCTGACTTGTTCTGACTGTCACTTTGATCAGACATAATGCAATCTCTGACAGCTGACCCTGTGAATAGATTATAGATGAGGTAGAGTGGATGAGCATCACAAAGTACAGAGGTTTTTGCAAAAGAATGAATCAAAAACTTAGTTTTAGTTTCCTCAGAAAGCATTACGTATCAACCAATTTGCAAACTCGGTGATACCGAAGCAGCTTTTGGAACCTAAACTAGTGAACTCAGTCAGACTGAGTCACAGTTTAGTGGCACCGAGACTGCTAGGGTTTCACAAAGTGCTGAACTCGGTCACACCGATTTGCAATTCTCGGTCAGACCGAGAATCACATGTGCAATGGCCTGAGCCAAATCGGTGGAACTGATTTCATAAACTCGGTCGGTCTGAGATGATTTCGGCAGAAACCTAACCCTAAATTTTCAATTCACGACTAAATACGGAGTGTTTTCGATGGATAGAATGATCTCAATCGTGGCAAGATACATGGCAAAGCAATGTGCTGGGGAATCGGAGTTAGAACAACACAAAGTTCAAGTCCATACCCTAGTTCGGCGATGAACTTGCTACGGCAGCAACGGCGGAGATGATCCTGTTGACAGCGGCGGAGACCAGCGACAGGAGGCGGCTGGCGACGAGGAGGACGATCCGGAGACCCAGGGAGGCAGAGCAGGCTAAGCGCGGGCGAGGAGGTTTGGAAAGTTTTCCAAAATTTGACCGGTGGATATATATAGCCTGACCCTGTCGGTGTGACTGAGTGGAACAACTTGGTGGCACCGAGATTCATAACTGCAAGCAGTTACTGAAACTCAGTGTGACCGAAAAGTTCGAATCGGTTGCACCAAGATTGAAAACCTAGATCGACTTAGTGATCTTGGTATGACCGAAATGGATGAATCGGTCAGACCGAAACACACAAAGAAGTTTTGGAAGTTTAAGTCTATGACGAATCGGGGACTCCGAGTGCTCCTCACACAGAGTGGTTCGAATCTGACTTGATCAAACTTTGTGATGCATCATGAATAGAGTTTGAGACGAGAAAAGCATATATAGCTAGAGAAGGTTCTTAGGCATTCTTGTCCATCCACTTAGCCAAAAGAAAAGGAAACCAATCAATCAAAACAACAAGTGGATGTCCTCGAATGAGTAAATTATGCAATCAACATGCTCACACAATAAAATGACAAATGAAATATTTGGCAAAGCATGCACAAACAATTCTAGCATCTATCAGGCAATTGACGATGACTAGGTCATCTATATATGAGTATATTGACTTAGGAGTCAAATGAGAACATTTGATCATAGGTCATACTCATCGTTTAAGCACAAGTGGGGTTACCACTTTTACATAAAGCGTTGTTGTGTTCACACCATTAGAGTTGCTTTAGCTCAATTCTTGGAGTAAAGCTCCCCCTAGATGTGAGATCCCCCCTTAAGAGGGATGAACTAACCTTGGGTTTTGTCGATGATGACTTCATGTAGATGTAGATCATTTGGAGCTATGCTTTGGAGTGAGTTGCACTTTCAATACCTACACAGGTTAGTCCCACAAGGAACAAACAAGGATATCCATAGACATAGAGTGATGCACACACAAGATGATGTCTATGAAAGCTTTAGGTTACCTTGTCCCTTGTCTTACCAACAAGAGGGTTTGTGACTCCTTGAACTAGTGCAAGATGTGGAAGTTGATTGCACTCGTTCTTGCCAAAATGATAAAAGTGAAGTATGTTGGCGGAGTCACCCTCAAGAACTCTCTAGTTCTTCTTCTTCGGGATCCACACCATCATGATGGGAATCCTCGGAGTTGTAGTTGTACTTGATGAAGTGGAACTTGATGTAGTCTTTGGAACCCACTTGACCAAGGCCTTAGGAGCTTCTTCAAATGCATCAATTTCCTCTTGAAGCTTGTCCTTGCCTTTTTGCTTGTGGTCTTGTGGTGGAAGATCATCTTGAGCTTGTGTCCCTTTGAAAGAAGTAGGATCATACTTCTCTTGTTGAGGAACAAACTTCGTCTTGGGGTATTGATCTTCTTCCCACTCAACTCCGTTGGCATCGAACTTTCGTTCAAAACCAATACCTTGATTCTTCCGGTGCCTTCCTTGCTTGCGTACAATTTCCTCAAATTGCTTACTCCCGGTAAGGATCTTGTAAACACCTTTCTCTATGATTCCCTTCAATAAGCTATTTTCTTGCTCAAGTGTAACTTGGCTAAGAGAATCATTAGTGGAATCAAGAGAACTACTAGAAGCAACAACATTGGATTTAGCATGATTATTGTTACTACTAGAGGAAGAATCTTTCTTGTTCTTGTTACTAGACTTGACTTGAGGCATGTAAGTGGATAAGAGTAAAGGCTTGGCAATGTAAGAAGAACTTTTCTTGCGAAGATCATCATTGATTGCCTTCAAGAACTCATGCTCTTGCTCAAGGTTGAGCTTTTCAAAACGTAATTTCTCATGAGTCCTTAAAAGTTCTCGATGATCTCCCAAGATAGTTTCATGAGCTAACTTAAGAGTGTTTAGTTCTTTAGTTAGAGACTCAATCTTCTCCTTATCATTGTCATTCGTTTCATCTTGATTAGCATGATTAATTGACGTTTCATCATAGTATTCATCACTATAGTTGTCAACAAGTAAATCATCGTCACTTAACAAGTCATCTTCATCACTATTGAAATCAACATACTCGGGGTGTGATACCTTTGGACCTTTGGCCATGAAGCATCTTCCAATTCCTTCATTTGGTGAATCAAATATGTCGTAGGAGTTGGTTGACACAAGTGCTAGACCGGCAACACCTTCATATTGAGTATATTCGGAGTCGGAGTGATAGCTTCTCTCGGAGTCATGTCGGAGTCGGAGTCGGATACCCATTCACCAACATGAGCTTGATGTCTTCGATTTGTGTAGCTCCTTGATGACTTGTCCTTCCTTTCTGAATCCTTGCTTCTTCGAGAGGGTCTTCGTTCATATCGATCATCCCTACTCCTCTCTCTAGGTGGTGATTCTTCTCTTCTACTTCTTCTTTTTGGAGAATCTTCTCTTCTTTTGTGGGGTGCCGTACACTCATTAGAATAGTGTCTGGGTCTTCCACAATTGTAGCAGTTTCGCTCTCGACTAGAATATCTTTTGTCATTGTAGGACCTTGACTTGGAACTTCTCTCTTTGCTTCTACTCTTGTAGAATTTGTTGAAGTTCTTCACCATTAAGCTCAATTCTTCATTGAAGGTTTGTTTCTCACTTGATGATGTGGGGGCTTTGCATGAGGCTTTGTAAGCACCACTTGATTTGTTGTGAAGTTCCTTCTTATCCTTGAGTGACATCTCATGAGCAACAATTCTTTCAATGACTTCCGTTGCCTTGAGATCTTTGTAATTTGGCATCATTTGAATCAATGTGCACACGGTATCATATTTTCCATCCAAGGCTCTTAGGATCTTCTTGATGATGAATTTGTCGGTCATCTCTTCACTTCCTAAGCCGGCAATCTCATTTGTGATAAGAGCAAGCCTAGAGTACATTTCAGCGACACCTTCACCATCCTTCATTTTGAACTTGTCAAGTTGACTTTGAAGCAAATCCAACTTGGATTCCTTGACGGAGTCGGTACCTTCATGCATGTCAATCAAAGTATCCCAAATTTCCTTTGCATTCTCAAGACGGCTGATTTTGTTGAATTCTTCGGGGCACAATTCGTTGAAGAGGATATCACAAGCTTGAGCATTGTATTGTAGCATCTTCAACTCTTCCATGGTGGCTTCACGATTCGGTTCTCTCCCATCAAAGAATTCACCTTGCAGGCCAATACACACAATAGCCCAAACGGCAGGGTTATGTCCAAGAATATGCATTTTCATCTTATGCTTCCAACTAGCAAAATTAGTACCATCAAAGTAAGGACCTCTACGGTGATAATTTCCCTCTCTAGACGCCATACTCTCCTAGGTTGTGAAACCAAGGCTATGACCACCAAAAGCTATGGAAATCAAATCAAATGGAGAACAAAGCTCTGATACCACTTGTAGGATCGAAAGTATGTCTAGAGGGGGGGGGGTGGTTAGACTACTTGACCAAATAAAAATCTAGCCTTTTCCCAATTTTAGTCTGTGGCAGATTTTAGCTATCTTAGCACAAGTCAAGCAATCTTAACACAATTCAAGCAAGCATGCAAAGAGTCTATGAGCAGCGAAAAGTAAAGCATGCAACTTGCTAGAATGTAAAGGGAAGGGTTTGGAGAATTCAAACGCAATTGGAGACACATATGTTTTTGTCGTGGTTCCGATAGGTGGTGCTATCGTACATCCACGTTGATGGAGACTTCAACCCACGAAGGGTAATGGTTGCGCGAGTCCATGGAGGGCTCCACCCACGAAGGGTCCACGAAGAAGCAACCTTGTCTATCCCATCATGGCCATCGCCCACGAAGGACTTGCCTCACTAGTGGTAGATCTTCACGAAGTAGGCGATCTCCTTGCCCTTACAAACTCCTTGGTTCAACTCCACAATCTTGTCAAAGGCTCCCAAGTGACACCTAGCCAATCTAGGAGACACCACTCTCCAAGAAGTAACAAAAGGTGTGTTGATGATGAACTCCTTGCTCTTGTGCTTCAAATGATAGTCTCCCCAACACTCAACTCTCTCTCACAGGATATGGATTTGGTGGAAAGAAGATTTGAGTGGAAAGCAACTTGGGGAAGGCTAGAGATCAAGATTCATATGGTGGGAATGGAATATCTTGGCCTCAACACATGAGTAGGTTTTCTCTCTCAGAAAATGTGTATTGGAAGTGTAGGTATGTTCTGATGGCTCTCTCCACGAATGAAGAGTGGGTGGAGAGGTATATATATCCTCCACACAAAAACTAACGGTTACACACAATTCACCAATCTCGGTGAGACCGAATTGAGAAACTCGGTCAGACCAATTCAGCAAACCTAGTGACCGTTAGGATTTTCGGTGGGGCTGAGATGCAACTCGGTAGGACCGATATGGTTAGGGTTAGGGCATAACGTAATCTCGGTGTGACCAATTACACAAACTCGGCGGGACCGATTTTGGTAATAAGCTAACCAGAGAGTTGGTCAGGTAAACTCGGTGGGACCGATTTGCTCATTCCGGTGGGACCGAATGTTACAAAAGGGAAACAGAGAGTTTACATTGCAATCTCGGTGGGACTGATCGCTCATCTCGGTAGGACCGAAACATTACGAAGGGAAACAAAGAGATTACAACCCCATCTCGGTGTGACCGAGATCCCTATCGATGAGACCGACTTGCCTAGGGTTTGTGGTAGTGGCTATGGCATCTGAACTCGATGGCGCCGGATAGGAAGAATCGGTGGGGCTGAGTTTGACTTTTGGTTTAGGTCATATGTGGATGTGGGAAGGTAGTTGAGGGTTTTGGAGCATATCACTAAGCACTATGAAGCAAGAACCTCATCAAACAACACCTCATCCCTCCTTGATAGTATTGGCTTTTCCTATAGACTCAATGTGATCTTGGATCACTAAAAAATAAAATGTAGAGTCTTGAGCTTTGAGCTTGAGCCAATCTTTTTGTCCTTAGCATTTTGAGGGGTCCACTTTCCTCATCCATGCCATGCCATTCATTTAGCTTTTCCTGAAATATTAATCTTGGAATAATGTTAACTCAATGAGCTATATGTTGTTAGGAATTACCAAAACCACCCAGGGATAGTTGCACTTTCACGCCTGCAGCCTCTCGCCCCGTAGCACGCCCGTCCTCGGAGCCCCTGCGCCGTGCTCCTCCCTCGTAGCAGCAGCGTAGCCCCGAGCTCCTCGTCAACCTCCTCGCGCCGCTGCCTTGCCAGTTCTGCCTCGCCGGAGTGCGTTGCCAGGAACGCCGTGGCCTCCTCACTTTGCTGCCTGGAATGCGCGTAGCCCATCCAGCTCGCTGCTCATCCCCGTTGATCGCATCGCCCGCCGGAGTCGCCGCCTCACCAAGCTCCGTCGTCGCCGGTGGTCTTCGCGTCGAGGAGCCGGAGTTCACGCCCCTGCCCCGCATCGTGCCTCTGCCGTCCTCTGTTTTGCTGGTGGTCGAGCGAGACGACTGCTCGCGTTGACCGCTCCCCCTCCCTCGTTCGATCCAACCAGCACCAAGGTGGCCCGGCCCAGCTCCAGCGCGTGGAAGGCCCAGCCAGATCCGGCCTGTCCAGCCCGGTCCTTCAGCCTCTGCACCGACTGGGCCTGACCCAATGTGAGCGTCCAGTTTCAGCCCGCCTATGTTTTTTTCGTGCTCTGCGAATTTGTATATTTATCGAGAGTTGGCAGTTTTACAGAATACCCCCTGTTGTTCATGCATATCATATCTCTCAAATGGTGCATCATATTAAAACACTTTATATATGAAAAATGCTTAAAATTGTGTCTAGTTTCATAATTTGCAACTTTCAACCATGTTTAAAATGTTTAAACTACTGTTTGATTAAATTTGCTTAAACTTGTTAAAATGATTTAATTCATAACTATTTAACCGTAGCTCCAAATTTAATAACCTTTATATGTAAATGGGGTAAAAAATGCATAGTTTATCATGGTGACTTTGCTTTGCATGTGTAACCACTATAAAATATGGTTTAGGGCAGAACAGTACCAAACCTTAAAATATGCACATGAGGATTTTCCGGACTTGTTGTTTGTTGTTCCGGCCTCATTTAAACTTGCCTAGATAGGTAGTTTTACTATGCTTGACATCTTGCCATGTTTAACAACATTTAATGTTGATGGGTACCTAAACGAGCGAGAACTAAATAATTGTTGTGGTGTTTCATCAATGTGCAACTCGTTGCATATTGAGCTCCACTTAATTTGTAGTATTGTTTGTTGCACTTTGCCATGCCATGCCTCATTAAACCGGACATGCATCATACTTGTCTGCGCATCGTGCCATGCTTATGTGATATTTGTTACTATGTTGCTTGCTTCTTTCTGTGTTGCCTCTCTCGTTAGCTTCGGTTTCATTCTGGTGTTGTGAGGATTCGTTCGACTACGTCCGTTTGTCTTCTTCATGGACTCGTTCTTCTTCCTATCGGGATTTCAGGCAAGATGACCATACCCTCGAAATCACTTCTATATTTGCTTGCTAGTTGCTCGATCTATTGCTATGCTGCGATACCTACCACTTACTTTATCTTGCCACCCATATTGCCATGTCAAGCCTCTAACCCACCTTTCCTAGCAAACCGTTGTTTGGCTATGTTACCACTTTGCTCAGCCCCTCTTATAGCGTTGTTAGTTGCAGGTGAAGATGAAGTTTGTTCCATGTTTGGAACATGGATATGTTGGGATATCACAATATCTCTTATTTATATTAATGCATCTATATACTTGGTAAAGGGTGGAAGGCTCGGCCCTATGCCTGGTGTTTTGTTTCACTCTTGCCGCCCTAGTTTCCGTCATACCAGTGTTATGTTCCTTGATTTTGCGTTCCTTACACGGTTGGGTTATAATGGGAACCCCTTGACAGTTCACCTTGAATAAAACTCCTCCAGCAAGGCCCAACCTATGTTTTACCATTTGCACTAACAACCTATCACCTTCCCTTGGGTTCTGCAGACTCAAGGGTCATCTTTATTTTAAACCCCCGGGCCAGTGCTTGTCTAAGTGTTGGTCCGAAACAGAGCCACTTGCGGCGCCACCTCGGGGAAACTTGAGGGCTGGTTTTAGCTGTACGTAGTGTTCATCCGGTGTTGCCCTGAGAACGAGATATGTGCAGCTCCTATCAGGATGTCGGCGCATCGGGCGGTCTTGCTGGTCTTGTTTTACCATTGTCGAAATGTCTTGTAACCGGGATTCTGAGTCTGATCGGGTCTTCCTGGGAGAAGGAATATCCTTCGTTGACCTTGAGAGCTTGTGATGGGCTAAGTTGGGACACCCCTGCAGGGTTTTGAACTTTCGAAAGCCGTGCCCGCGGTTATGGGCAGATGGGAATTTGTTAATGTCCGGTTGTAGAGAACTTGACACTTAACTTAATTGAAATGCATCAACCACGTGTGTAGCCGTGATGGTCTCTTTCCGGCGGAGTCCGGGAAGTGAACACGGTTCTTGTGTTATGCTTGAATGTAAATAGTTTCAGGATCACTTCTTGATCACTTTTAGTTCACGACCGTGCTTTGCTTCTCTTCTCGCTCTCATTTGCGTAAGTTAGCCACCATATATGCTAGTGCTTGCTGCAGCTCCACCTCACTGCCTTTTCCTACCTATAAGCTTAAATAGTCTTGATCATGAGGGTGTGAGATTGCTGAGTTCCCGTGACTCACAGATTACTGCCCAAACCAGTTGCAGGTGACATTGATGCGAGTGTAGGTGATGCAACCAAGCTCAAGGAGGAGCTCGATGTAGATCATGTTGGTTGTGTTGTTGCGTTTCCAGTTGATCAGTAGTGGAGCCCAGTCGGGGTGATCTGGGATCTTATGCATTTGGGGTTGTCTTTATTTTGGTTCCGTAGTCGGACCTTGTTTGTATTCTGGATGATGTAATGCTATATTTATGTATTGTGTGAAGTGACGATTGTAAGCCAACTCTGTACCTCTTTCTTATTCAGTACATGGGATGTGTAAAGATTACCCCTCTTGCGACATGCCTACACTGCGATTATGCCTCTAAGTCGTGCTCCGACACGTGGGAGATATAGCCGCATTGTGGGTGTTTCAAGTTGGTATCAGAGCCTTCCCCGACTTATTAGCCCCCTGCTTGATCGAATCGCTGGCGTTGTTGAGTCTAGAAAAATGTTTTGAGTCTTATAGGATTATATATATCGGAGAGTAGGATTGTTTTTACTTCCCAGTCCCTTCGTCGCTCTGGTGAGGCATCCTGATGTAGAGTTTTGACTCTTCTCTCCTCAAATTTTCACGATTTTTTTTAGGATCACACGGGTATCTTGGAATCGTTCCGATGGTTTTGTGACAAGAACATTGTTCTTGGTGCCTCCTGACATTTAGGGATTGTGGCAGTGTCCTGGGGAGTTGAGCTCCGAGGTGTTGTCATCACAATTTTATCGTTGCGGTTCTAGAATACCTAAGTTTCACCGACATCGAAGATCTCTTTTATGCAGTTGTTGGTGAGATAACCTCGACGCCACCCAGTACTGGGGTGGGAGTTCGGGAGTATTGCCATAACTCGTATAACGGATGCTTTTCGAAGGTTGAGGTAAACGATTTCCGAAGGTTTCTTGGTTATGTGCTGAAGGATGGATACAGCTGGATGTAGGATTTGCTAGTTTGGGTGAGATATTATGCTTCCCCTGTATCCCCAACACCTGATTGCATAACCAGAAAGTTTCGGGAGTTTATAAGTGGGAATTCAAGTTGCTCCTTGGATATCTTTCCGATAGATGCATGATATGAGATTGGGGTTCGACGTCTAGTGGTCCGCCCATCCACGGTTGGTTTTATAGTGGTCTCGTTGCGTCTTAAAGAGTCCTTGGCTATGCTGACTCGGGGATGCTTCATATGTCATGTGCACTGCCTTGTACATGATGGTGCTGTACGATCGAGCCCGTGTGGGCCCCACTACGAAAATTTCAGACAAAATCTCTATCATATGTTTTTTCCGGCTTATTCTGCAAGCCAACCCTTTGTTTTGTTTTTCAGTTGTGGTATTCGAGTTGCTTCGATGTCAAGTGTTGGTTCCATACCATTTCCTCAGCGGTGTTCTCATATTTCTATGTAAATACTAATCCTTCTTGATAATCGAGATTGCTATGTCAATTCTTCTCCATCTAAAGTGTTCCTCTTCAAGGGGATCCGATCGTTTTCGACATCCGCAAGATCAACTCAGTTTTCGTCAACGGTGTTTGTTTCATTCGTCACGAAGTTGCCTTTGTTTTCCCGCCCTCCCATCCCTTTTTCTTCAAGGATTCAGAATTCTTAATCAACCATCCATTTTATTGATGGGAAGTCTATTCATTCTTTTCCCGTCTATGTTCTTACCCGGTGATTCTCATGAAGATACTAACGAAGCCTCAAGTTTATCATTCTTCATTCTTTTTCTTCTCCGGTGGATTTCAATTCAAGCTTTGTCAATTATGTCATGTCCTCATTTCAAATGTTTTCTCATACCGGTGCACCCCTTATCATTCACTTCTCGCTATTCATTGTTTCGGAGTGCTGAAGATATCTTAGAAGGCTCGTCTTTTCATTCAAGATCTGTTCAACCTATTTTGAGGTTGTTATTTATTCAAGCCATTTAATTCAACAGGTGCAATCTCTCTTTTCAAGCAATCTCTTCAACGGTGTATCTTTTGAGTGGGCCTTAACCCACAGGTCTTTTCCCAGGATCTTACCCGACTCTTCTATTTTCTCGAAGCTATTCTCAAATCTTCTAAAGTTTGACGTAAGAATGAATTATCATCAGTCATATGTCTTTCTCCAAGATCTTTCAAATTCTTTTCATCATTGGTTCAACCTTTCCAATTTTAATTCTGGAGTGCCTCAACAATTCTTGGTGGTGTTTCTCGTCGTCATTCTCGGATTTTGAAGACCGAAGAAGAGTTTTTCCTCCAAATCTTATCCGTTCTCGTGAAGACTCATGATTCTAGCTTGTTGCCATTCTCTCATAATTGTTTTGATTATGAGAATTATTTTCACCCATCCGGAGCATTTCATGAGTTGTTTCCATTTCTTTCCTCCGAAGGCCATCTTTTCAAATATTACTCATTCTCAGCTTTCAACTCTCATTCTCCAAATTTTTCTGGTGCATCATGCAAGTATTCTCTAGTCTATTCATGAGCTCTTTGTTTCACTTGTATCAAATTCCCTCAAGTATCTTCATTCGTTCTCTAATTCTTACCGGTGATTCATCCATTTACTTTGTTCATTTCCAATTCTTACAGTGGTTCGTTCAAGATTTCTCTTCCTTCTTTATCTTATCAATTTATTCGTTGTTTTAATCTTACCGGTGGATCGTTGAAGACCTCCTCAAGTTTGCACTATATCTATCTTAATCCTTTCTACGAGAATAAGTAGTATGCCAAATCCATTGTTTGTCATCAATTTAATTGGTGAAGGATACGCATAACGTAATTCTTATTATTGTTTCATCCAAGGGATTAATTCCTTATTCCGGAGGCTCATCAAATTCTTGATTTCATTTGTTCATATTTCTTTTCCAGAGTTCCAGGTTTTCCACATTATCTCGTTGCGAAGATCCATCTAATCATTGCAAGGTTTCACCTTGTGTTTTCAACTTCTATTTCTTTCTGTCATTCTTTTATTGCCGGAGTTTTTCATGGAGGCTCTACATGGTGGTTCGCCAAGGATTTTTTTTCATTCTTCAATTGTCCTTGAGATTTTTCTCGAAGTTAAGATCCGCCAAGCTATACTCCAAAATAAACATAGTGTTCAACACGTGTGTTGTTTTGAGGATTTCAAGCAGTCTTCATCTTGCATTTTGAAGTGCAATTCTTTCATATCTCATCTTTTGAGGTGGTGTTATGTCACTCTTAACAATTTCTCTTCGTTTGTCGTGATTCAACAGTTGTCAGGAATGAGATAATTAAATCCATCAATCTCTTCATTCGAATTAAATTGGGTTATTTTCACCTAAAGCCTTCCCTAAGGAATGTTGCTAATTGTGGTGTCTATCGATAATCCAAGTTTTCCTCCTATTCTCACGGTAAAAGTAGTTTTTCATCTCTTTGGTGCTCTCACTCAAATCAATAGCTTCCTTTAGTGGTCATTTGTCACCTCATAATGTTGAGATGTTTCCATAAGCCCACTACAAACTTATTCTTTTCGTTGTTGATAATCCAACAACTCCGTTCAACCTTTTCTTCGTAAGCATGCTCTTTCAATTTTATTTGCGAGAGTTGTCATTCTTCTCCGTTCTTTTCTTTCCAACCATCTAGTTTTGTCCATTCATTCGTTCCGAAGGCATTGTGATGTTGCTCTCTCCACTCATCATCTCACAGTGTTAGGACCATGTTCTTTTCGTGCTTATCCATTTAACCGAAGTGTCGTGCCCTCTTTCCAAGTTCTCTCATCTTATCAAGTTTTACCTCCCTTCTCAACCGGAGTGTTGTCTGAGATCTTTCTTACCCCTTGTTCCATTCTTTCAATAGTTCCGGAGGCAGTGTGTTGTGATTTCATCAAGTATCTTCTCATCTTATCAAGTTCTTATTCAATTCCTTTTCTTTTCAGATGGAGTGCTATCCAAATTATATCATTCTTAATCCTTCTCTATCTTGTTTTAACTGGAGTGGTTTCAATATATATCTTGCCCTTCAACCTCAAGGTTCTTGTAATGTTCCTTGTTCCTCTTTTCTAACGGAGTGTTTTCAACTTTGTTCATCTTCGTTGTATTCTTCCTTTCAAATTGTTCAACCTCGCAAGGTTCTTTGGTTTCACTCATTTGTCAAAGAAGCAACTTAGTTTTACCTTTTCTCTTCCTCTTCCGTTTTTTCTCCGGTGCCAGCCTAGATCTCGGGACGAGATCCTCTCGTAGTGGTGGAGTGTTGTGACGCCCCGAGACCATTGCACCAGGTGTCTCCCAGTTATTCGCCGTCATTGCCATGCCATTTGCTTGCGTGTTGCATCTTATCATGTCATCATGTGCATTGCATAATCATGTTTTCAAAACTTGCATCCGTCCGGGTCTTCCAGTTCCGTCCGTTGTCCGTTCTAAGCCCAGACACACTTGCACGCGCCCGCGGCACGTCCGAGATATTATTTTATAAGTGACCGGAAGATGTTCTCGGAATGGGATGAAAGTTGGAGTGTGGTCTTATTATAGTGTAGATAGACCGCCTGTCAAGTTTCATCGCATTTGGAGGAGTCCGTTTGATGCCCCAACGGATAACTATAGCGGCATTATAGTCGGTCTAAACATCGGACGTTGTCGGTCTCCGAAAACCGTGATGGGCTGCATCTCTCCCCTCTTCTCTCAGACCAACCCGCTTTCCATAGTCCATTACTTAGCGCCAGGCCCAACCTAACCTCTCTCGTTAGCCCGCGGCCCTCCTCGCGCGCGCGTCCGAAAACTGTCCCGGACCTGACCCGGGCAGTCATCACCGATGGATCCGGATCATCCCCTAACATCTACAAAACATCTCCGATTTTCTTTTGGTCTCCCTAACCTTTTATTCTCGATCGTCCGATCACAATCTGATGATCACAATCCCCCTTCTTTTACCTACATGTTATATATTACCAGACCAAACCCTAATTTTTAGGAGGTGCGCCCTCTCCATCCCATCACGCGCCGCCATCCTCCTTGGATCCCGCAGCGCCTCCCCTGATCTCCTCCTCATTATCCCCATCGACCCAATCCCCTAGCGCCCCACCTTCTCCCTCGGGATCCCTCCCGATCCCCTCAAATCCACCAACCAAACGCCACCTCCCACTCCAGATCGAGAGAAGCTCGATCTCGACCTCTCTCCCAACCAGTGCCTCCCCTCGTGTCCGGATCATGTCAGAGCTCGTCGTCGCCGGCCACCCAAACGCAACAGCAGCCCCGCCGCCGGCTGACCGAATCAGCAGATTAGCGCCTTGCCCTGCCTCCTTCCTTTCCTTTCCATTTTCTCTTTCCGCCTCGTGGTCCTATCTCACTCCCCGATCTCTCTCGCAGGAACGCCATGGAGCCCCGCAGCAGACGCTCGCTGTTGCCGTTGCTCGCCTCGCTGTCCTCCATCGAGCCCTGCTTCACCGCCTGCTGTCCCGGATTCTGCCGGCCTCATCTTTCCCCCATCATCGCCAGGAATGCCCGCAGGAGCGCCAATGCCACCAAGCCGCCATCCGTCGTTCTCGGTTTCACGCTGCCACTGGCGAGGAGAAGCCCGCGCCTGCAGCCTCTCGTCCCGCAGCACGCCCATCCTCGGAGCCCCTGCGCCGTGCTCCTCCCTCGCAGCAGCAGCGTAGCCCCGAGCTCCTCCTCAAGCTCCTCGCACCGCTGCCTTGCCAGTTCTGCCTCGTCGGAGTGCGTTGCCAGGAATGCCATGGCCTCCTCACTTTGCCCCGTCCAGCTCGCTGCTCATCCCCGTTGACCGCATCGCCCGCCGGAGTCGCCGCCTCGCCAAGCTCCGTCGCCGCTGGTGGTCTTCGCGTCGAGGAGCTGGAGTTCACGCCCCTGCCCCGCATCGCGCCTCTGCCGTCCTCTGTTTCACTGGTGGTCGAGCAAGACGACCGCTCGCGTTGACCGCTCCCCCTCCTCGTTCGATCCAACCAGCACCAAGGTGTCCCGGCCCAGCTCCAGCGCGTGGAAGGCCCAGCCAGATCCGACCTGTCTAGCCCGGCCTCCTTCAGCTTCTGCACCGACTAGGCCTGACCCAATGTGAGCGTCCAGTTTCAGCCCACCTATGTTTTTTTCGTGCTTTGCGAATTTGTATATTTATCCAGAGTTGGCAGTTTTACAGAATACCCCCTGTTGTTCATGCATATCATATCTCTCAAAATGGTACATCGTATTAAAACACTTTATATATGAAAAATGCTTAAAATTGTGTCTAGTTTCATAATTTGCAACTTTCAACCATGTTTAAAATGTTTAAACTACTGTTTGATTAAATTTGCTTAAATAACTTGTTAAAATGATTTAATTCATAACTATTTAACCGTAGCTCCAAATTTAATAATCTTTGTATGTAAATGGGGTAGAAAAATGCATAGTTTATCATGGTTACTTTGCTTTACATGTCTAACCACTATAAAATCTGGTTTATGGCAGAACAGTACCAAACCTTAAAATATGCACATGAGGATTTTCCGGACTTGGTGCATGTTGTTCCGGCCTCATTTAAACTTGCCTAGATAGGTAGTTTTACTATGCTTCACCTCTTGCCATGTTTAACAACATTTAATATTGATGGGTACCTAAACGAGAGAGAACTAAATAATTTTTGTGGTGTTTCGTCAGTGTGCAACTCGTTGCATATTGAGCTCCGCTTAATTTGTAGTATTGTTTGTTGCACTTTGCCATGCCATGCCTCATTAAACCAGACATGCATCATACTTGTCTGCGCATCGTGCCATGCTTATGTGATGTTTGTTTACTATGTTGCTTGCTTATTTCCGGGTTGCCTCTCTCGTTAGCTTCGGTTTCGTTCCGGAGTTGTGAGGATTCGTTCGACTACGTCTGTTTGTCTTCTTCATGGACTCGTTCTTCTTCCTATCGGGATTTCACGCAAGATGACCATACCCTCTAAATCACTTCTATCTTTGCTTGCTAGTTGCTCGATCTATTGCTATGCCGCGATACCTACCCCTTGCTTTATCTTGCCTCCCATATTGCCATGTCAAGCCTCTAACCTACCTTTCCTAGCAAACCGTTGTTTGGCTATGTTACCGGTTTGCTCAGCCCCTATTATAGCATTGTTAGTTGCAGGTGAAGATGAAGTTTGTTCCATGTTTGGAACATGGATATGTTGGGATATCACAATATCTCTTATTTATATTAATGCATCTATATACTTGGTAAAGGGTGGAATGCTCGGTCTTATGCCTGGTGTTTTGTTTCACTCTTGCCGCCCTAGTTTCCGTCATACCGGTGTTATGTTCCTTGATTTTGCGTTCCTTACACGGTTGGGTTATAATGGGAACCCCTTGACAGTTCGCCTTGAATAAAACTCCTCCAGCAAGGCCAAACCTATGTTTTACCATTTACACTAACAACCTATCACCTTCCCTTGGGTTCTGCAGACTCAAGGGTCATCTTTATTTTAACCCCTCGGGCCAGTGCTTGTCTAAGTGTTGGTCCGAAACAGAGCCACTTGCGGCGCCACCTCGGGGAAACTTGAGGGCTGGTTTTAGCTGTACGTAGTGTTCATCCGGTGTTGCCCTGAGAACGAGATATGTGCAACTCCTATCAGGATGTTGGCGCATCGGGCGGTCTTGCTGGTCTTGTTTTACCATTGTCGAAATGTCTTGTAACCGGGATTCTGAGTCTGATCGGGTCTTCCCGGGAGAAGGAATATCCTTCGTTGACCTTGAGAGCTTGTGATGGGCTAAGTTGGGACACCCCTGCAGGGTTTTGAACTTTCGAAAGCCGTGCCCGCGGTTATGGGCAGATGGGAATTTGTTAATGTCCGGTTGTAGAGAACTTGACACTTAACTTAATTGAAATGCATCAACCACGTGTGTAGCCGTGATGGTCTCTTTCCGACGGAGTCCGGGAAGTGAACACGGTTCTTGTGTTATGCTTGAATGTAAATAGTTTCAGGATCACTTCTTGATCACTTCTAGTTCACGACCGTGCTTTACTTCTCTTCTCGCTCTCATTTGCGTAAGTTAGCCACCATATATGCTAGTGCTTGCTGCAGCTCCACCTCACTGCCTTTTCCTACCTATAAGCTTAAATAGTCTTGATCGTGAGGGTGTGAGATTGCTGAGTTCCCGTGACTCACAGATTACTGCCCAAACCAGTTGCAGGTGACATTGATACGAGTGCAGGTGATGCAACCAAGCTCAAGGAGGAGCTCGATGTAGATCATGTTGGTTGTGTTGTTTCGTTTCCAGTTGATCAGTAGTGGAGCCCAGTCGGGGCGATCTGGGATCTTATGCATTTGGGGTTGTCTTTCTTTTGGTTCTGTAGTCGGACCTTGTTTGTATTCTGGATGATGTAATGCTATATTTATGTATTGTGTGAAGTGGCAATTGTAAGCCAACTCTGTACCTCTTTCTTATTCAGTACATGGGATGTGTAAAGATTACCCCTCTTGCGACATGCCTACAATGCGATTATGCCTCTAAGTCGTGCTCCGACACGTGGGAGATATAGCCGCATCATGGGTGTTTCACGAAGGTCCGAGGTAAACTACTCACACATCATCGGAGGGGCCATGGAATTGATGTAGACGCCCTCCATGATCGATGCCCCTCCGGCGGAGCTCCGGAAAAGGCTCCAAGATGGGATCTCTTGGGTACAAAAGGTTGCGGCGGTGGAAATAGGGTTTCGTGGTGCTCCTGGATGTTTGCGGGGTATATGAATATATATATATATGAGGAAGAAGTAGGTCGGTGGAGCTACGAGGGGCCCATGGGGGGGGGGAGGGCGCGCCCCCTGGCTCGTGGCCGCCTTGTTGATTGCTTGACATCCACTCCAAGTCCTCTGGATCACGTTTGTTCCAAAAATCACGTTCCCGAAGGTTTCATTCTGTTTGGACTCCGTTTGATATTCCTTTTCTACGAAACATTGAAATAGGCAAAAAATAAGCAATTTGGGATGGGCCTCCGGTTAATAGGTTAGTCCCAAAAATAATATAAAAGTGTAAAATAAAGCCCGTTATCATCCAAAACAGATAATATAATAGCATGGAACAATCAAAAATTATAGATACATTGGAGATGTATCAAGCATCCCCAAGCTTAATTCCTGCTCGTCCTCGAGTAGGTAAATGATAAAAACAGAATTTTTGATGTGGAATGCTTCCTAACATATTTCTCAATGTAATTTTCTTTACTGTGGCATGAATGTTCAGATCCGAAAGATTCAAGATAAAAGTTTAATATTGACATAAAAATAATAATACTTCAAGCATACTAACTAAGCAATCATGTCTTCTCAAAATAACATGGCTAAAGAAAGTTCATCCCTACAAAATCATATAGTTTGGTCATGCTCCATTTTCGTCACACAAGAATGCTCTCATCATGCACAACCCCGATGACAAGCCAATCAATTGTTTCATACTTTAGTAATCTCAAACTTTTTTCAACTTTCATGCAATACATGAGCGTGAGCCATGGATATAGCACTATGGGTGGAATAGAATATAATGAAGGGGGTTATGTGGAGAAGACAAAAAAAGGAGAAAGTCTCACATCGACGCGGCTAATCAATGGCTAGGGAGATGCCCATCAATTGATGCCAATGCAAGGAGTAGGGATTGCCATGCAACGGATGCACTAGAGCTATAAATGTATGAAAGCTCAACAAAAGAAACTAAGTGGGTGTGCATCCAACTTGCTTGCTTACGAAGACCTAGGGCACTTGAGGAGGCCCATTGTTGGAATATACAAGCCAAGTTCTATAATGAAAAATTCCCACTAGTATATGAAAATGACAAAACAAGAGACTCTCTATCATAAAGATCATGGTGCTAATTTGAAGCACAAGTGTGGAAAAAAGGAGAGTAGCATTGCCCCCTTTTTATTTTATTTTTATTTTTTGGGCCTTCTTTTTTTATTTGGCCTTTCCTTTTTTATTTTTTATGGGACAATGCTCTATTACTGATGATCATCACACTTCTATTTATTTACAACTCAATGATTACAACTCGATACTAGAACAAGATATGACTCTATATGAATGCCTCCGGCGGTGTACTGGGATGTGCAATGACTCATGAGTGACATGTATGAAAGAATTATGAATGGTGTCTTTGCCACAAATAAGATGTCAACTACATGATCATGCAAGGCAATATGACAATGATGATGCGTGTCATAATAAACGGAACGGTGGAAAGTTGCTTGGCAATATATCTCGGAATGTCTATGGAAATGCCATAATAGGCAGGTATGGTGGCTGTTTTGAGGAAGATATAAGGAGGTTTATGTGTGATAGAGCATATAATATCACGGGGTTTGGATGCACCGGCGAAGTTTGCACCAATTCTTAAGGTGAGAAAGGGCAATGCACGGTACCGAAGAGGCTAGCAATGGTGGAAGGGTGAGAGTGCGTACAATCCATGGACTCAACATTAGTCATAAAGAACTCGCATACTTATTGCAAAAATCTACAAGTCATCAAAAACCAAGTATTACACGCACGCTCCTAGGGGGATAGATTGGTAGGAAAAGACCATCGCTCGTCCCCGACCGCCACTCATAAGGAAGACAATCAAATAACACCTCATGTTTCAAATTTGTTACACAATGTTTACCATACGTGCATGCTACGGGACTTGCAAACTTCAACACAATTATTCCTCAAATTCACAACTACTCAACTAGCACAACTTTGATATCACTATCTCCATATCTCAAAACAATCATCAAGTATCAAACTTCTCTTAGTATTCAATGCACTTATATGAAAGTTTTTATTATGCCTAAAAGCAAATTGACATGTTGTTCTAAAGGACTCTCAAAATAATATAAGTGAAGCATGAGAGATCAATTATTTATATCAAATAAAACCACCACCATGCTCTAAAAGATATAAGTGAAGTACTAGAGCAAAAACTATATAGCTCAAAAGATATAAGTGAAGCACATAGAGTATTATAATAAATTCCAATTCATGTGTGTCTCTCTCAAAAGGTGTGTACAGCAAGGATAATTGTGGTAAACTAAAAAGTAAAGACTAAAATCATACAAGACGCTCCAAGCAAAACACATATCATGTTGCCAATAAAAATATAGCTCCAAGTAAAGTTACCGATAGACGAAGACGAAAGAGGGGATGCCTTCCGAGGCATCCCCAAGCTTAGGATTTTTGGTTTCCTTGGATTTTACCTTGTGGTGCCTTGGTCATCCCCAAGCTTAGGCTCTTTCCACTCCTTGTTCCATAATCCATCAAATCCTTATCCAAAACTTGAAAACTTCACAACACAAAATTAAAAGAAAATCTTCGTGAGCTCCGTTAGTAAAAGAAAACAAACCACCACTTCAAGGTACTGTAATGAACTCATTATTTATTTATGTTGGTGTTAAACCTACTGTATTCCAACTTTTCTATGGTTCATAAACTCTATTACTAGCCATAGATTCATCAAAATAAGCAAACAACACACGAAAAATAGAATCTGTCAAAAACAGAACAGTCTGTAGTAATCTGTAGGTTTCGAATACTTATGGAACCCCAAAAATTCTAAAATAAATTGCTGAACGTGAGGAATTTATCTATTAATCATCTTCAAAAATAATTAACTAAATATCACTCTACAATAAAAATGACAGCAATTCTCGTGAGCGCTGAAGTTTCTGTTTTTTACAGCAAGATCAAAAAGACTTTCCCCAAGTCTTCCCAACGGTTCTATTTGGCACAAACACTAATTAAACACAAAAAACACAACCAAAACAGAGGGTAGATAAATTATTTATTACTAAACAGGATCAAAAAGCAAGGAATAAAAATATAATTGGGTTGCCTCCCAACAAGCGCTATCGTTTAACGCCCCTAGCTAGGCATAAAAGCGAAGATAGATCTAGGTATTGCCATCTTTGGTAGGCAATCCATAAGTGGCTCTCATAATAGATTCATAAGGTAATTTAATTTTCTTTCTAGGGAACTGTTCCATGCCTTTCCTTAACGGAAATTGGAATCTAATATTCCCTTTCTTCATATCAATAATTGCACCAATCGTTCTAAGGAAAGGTCTACCAAGAATAATAGGACATGAAGGATTGCAATCTATATCAAGAACAATGAAATATACGGGCACATAGTTCCTATTTGCAACAATAAGAATATCATTAATTCTTCCCATAGGTTTCTTAATGGTGGAATCCGGAAGGTGCAAGTTTAAAGAACAATCATCAAATTCACGGAAACCTAGCAAATCACACAAAGTTTTTGGGATCGTGGAAGCACTAGCACCCAAATCACACAAAGCATAGCATTCATGATCTTTAATTTTTATTTTAATAGTAGGTTCCAACTCATCATAAAGTTCTCTAGGGATATAAACTTCCAACTCAAGTTTTTCTTCATAAGATTGCATCAAAGCATCAACGATATGTTTAGTAAAAGCTTTATTTTGACTATAAGCATGAGGAGAATTTAGCACGGATTGCAGCAAGGAAATACAATCTATCAAAGAGCAATTATCATAATTAAATTCCTTGAAATCCAAGATAGTGGGTTCATTTCTATTTAAAGTTTTGACCTCTTCAATCCCACTTTTACCAATTTTTGCATCAAGATCTAAAAACTCCGAATTTTTGGGACGCCTTCTAACTAAAGTTGACTCATCTCCAGTCCCATCATTATTAATATTAATATTGCAAAACAAGGATTTAATAGGGGACACATCAATTAGGTTTAGATCTTCATCTTTATTGTCATGAAAACTAGAAGAACACACTTTCACAAAGCAATCTTTCTTAGCACGCAACCTAGCGGTTCTTTCTTTGCACTCATTAATGGAAATTCTCATGGCTTTGAGAGACTCATTGATATCATTATTAGGTGGAATAGATCTAAGTTTCAAAGAATCAACATCAAGAGAAATTCTATCCACGTTCCTAGCCAACTCATCAATCTTAAGCAATTTTTCTTCAATCAAAGCATTGAAACTCTTTTGCGAAGTAATAAATTCTTTAATACTAGATTCAAAATCAGAGGGCATCTTATTATAATTTCCATAAGAATTGTTGTAGGAATTACCATAATTATTAGAGGAATTACTAGGAAACGGCCTAGAATTAAAAATACCTCTATACGCGTTATTACCAAAATTGTTCCTACCAACAAAATTCACATCCATAGATTCATTATTATTCTCAATCAAAGTAGACAAAGGCATATCATTAGGATCACTAGGAGCACTCTTATTAGCAAAAAAATTCATAAGTCCATCCATCTTTCTACTCAAAACATTAATCTCTTCAATTGCATGCACCTTTTTACTAGTAGATCTTTCAGTGTGCCATTGAGAATAATTAACCATAATATTATCTAGGAGTTTGGTAGCTTATCCTAAAGTGATATCCATAAAAGTGCCTCCCGCGACCGAATCTAAAAGATTTCTAGAAGCAAAATTCAATCCGGCATAATTGTTTTGTATAATCATCCATAAATTCAAACCATGTGTAGGGCAATTATGTATCATTAATTTCATCCTCTCCCAAGATTGTGCAACATGTTCATGATCAAGTTGCTTAAAATTCATAATATCGTTTCTAAGAGAGATGATCTTAGCGGGAGGGAAATACTTAGAGATAAAAGCATCTTTGCACTTGTTCCATGAATCAATACTATTTTTTAGGCAAAGACGAATACCAAGCTTTAGCACGATCTCTAAGTGAAAACGAAAATAGCTTAAGTTTAACAATATCGTTGTCCACATCTTTATTCTTTTGCATATCACAGAAATCAACAAAGTTGTTTAGATGGGTAGCGGCATCTTCACTAGGAAGGCCAGAAAACGGATCTTTCATGACAAGATTCAACAAAGCAGTATTAATTTCACAAGATTCAGCATCGGTAAGAGGAGCAATCAGAGTGCAAATAAAATCATTATTGTTGGTACTGGCAAAGTCACACAATTTAGTATTATCTTGAGCCATCATGACAAGCAAGCAATCCAACACACAAGCAAACAAGAAGCAAGCGAAAAAGAGGCGAACGGAAAAAGAGGGCGAATAAAACGGCAAGGGTGAAGTGGGGGAGAGGAAAACGAGAGGCAAATGGCAAATAATGTAATGCGAAGGATAAGAGTTGTGATGGGTACTTGGTATGTCTTGACTTAGCGTAGATCTCCCCAGCAACGGCGCCAGAAATCCTTATTGCTACCTCTTGAGCACTACGTTGGTTTTCCCTTCAAGAGGAAAGGGTGATGCAGCAAAGTAGCATAAGTATTTCCCTCAGTTTTTGAGAACCAAGGTACCAATCCGATAGGAGACCACGCGCGAGTCACCTCGTACCTACACAAACAAATAAGAATCTCGCAACCAACACGATAAAGGGGTTGTCAATCCCTTCACGGCCACTTGCAAGAGTGAGATCTGATAGAGATGATAACAATAAGATAAGTATTTTTGGTATTTTTATAATATAGATTGAAAGTAAAGATTGCAAAATAAAATAGATTGGAAACTTTTATGATGGAAAATAGACCCGGGGGCATAGGTTTCACTAGTGGCTTCTCTCAAGATAGCATAAGTATTACGGTGGCTGAACAAATTACTGCCGAGCAATTGATAGAAAAGCAAATAGTTATGAGAATATTTAGGCATGATCATGTATATAGGCATCACGTCCGTGACAAGTAGACTGACTCCTGCCTGCATCTACTACTATTACTCCACACATCGACCGCTATCCAGCATGCATCTAGAGTATTAAGTTCATAAGAACAGAGTAACGCCTTAAGCAAGATGACATGATGTAGAGGGATAAACTCATGCAATATGATGTAAACCCCATCTTTTTATCCTCGACGGCAACAATACAGTACGTGTCGTTTCCCTTTCTGTCACTGGGATCGAGCACCGCAAGATTGAACCCAAAGCTAAGCACTTCTCCCATTGCAAGAAAGATCAATCTAGTAGGCCAAACCAAACTGATAATTCGAAGAGACTTGCAAAGATAAACCAATCATACATAAAAGAATTCAGAGAAGATTCAAATATTGTTCACAAATAATCTGGATCATAAACCCACAATTCATCGGATCTCGACAAACACACTGCAAAAGAAGATTACATCGAATAGATCTCTAAGAGAATCGAGGAGAACTTTGTATTGAGATCCAAAGAGAGAGAAGAAGCCATCTAGCTACTAGCTATGGACCCGAAGGTCTGAGGTAAACTACTCACACATCATCGGAGGGGCCATGGAGTTGATGTAGAGGCCCTCCGTGATCGATGCCCCCTCCGGTGGTGCTCCGGAAAAGGCCCCAAGATGGGATCTCTTGGGTACAGAAGGTTGCAGCGGTGGAAATAGGGTTTTGTGGTGCTCCTGGATGTTTGCGGGGTATATGAATATATATAGGAGCAAGAAGTAGGTCGGTGGAGCTACGAGGGGCCCACGAGGGGGGAGGGCGCGACCCTACCTCGTGGCCGCCTCGTTGATTGCTTGACGTCCACTCCAAGTCATATGGATCACGTTTGTTCCAAAAATCACGTTCCCGAAGGTTTCATTCCGTTTGGACTTCGTTTGATATTCCTTTTCTACGAAACACTGAAATAGGAAAAAAACAGCAATTTGGGCCGGGCCTCCGGTTAATAGGTTAGTCCCAAAAATAATACTAAAGTGTAAAATAAAGCCCGCTATCATCCAAAACAGATAATATAATATCATGGAAAAACCAAAAATTATAGATACGTTGGAGACGTATTAGTGGAATTCGGTCAAACAGAGCCACGGGGGGGGGGGGGCACAAGGACTTGGGCGCAACCAAGTGCCTTGTGGCCTTCTCGTTGCACATCTGGTCTCCTCCTGAAGCTTTGAGGGTCTCTTTTGTCCAGAAAAAATCATCAAGAAGTTTTGCGACATTTGGACTTCGTTTGGAACAGATTTCCTGGAAAACCATGATAACCCACAAGTATAGGGGATCGCAATAGTTTTCGAGGGTAGAGTATTCAACCCAAATTTATTGATTAGACACAAGGGGAGCCAAAGAATATTATCAAGTATTAGTGATGTCTACTACACAACCTTCTTCTTTTAGACGTTGTTGGGCCTCCAAGTGCAGAGGTTTGTAGGACAATAGCGAATTTCCCTCAAGTGGATGACCTAAGGTTTATCAATCCGTGGGAGGCGTAGGATGAAGATGGTCTCTCTCAAACAACCCTGCAACAAAATAACAAAGAGTCTCTTGTGTCCCCAACACACCCAATACAAATGGTAAATTGTATAGGTGCACTAGTTCGGCGAAGAGATGGTGATACAAGTGCAATATGGATGGTAGATATAGGTGTTTGTATTCTGAAAATATAAAAACAGGAAGGCAACTAATGATAAAAGTGAGCGAAAACGGTATTGTAATGCGTTGAAACAAGGCCTAGGGTTGATACTTTCACTAGTGCAAGTTCTCTCAACAATAATAACATAATTGGATCATATAACAATCCCTCAGCATGCAACAAAGAGTCACTCCAAAGTCACTAATAGTGGAGAACAAACAGAGAGATTATTGTAGGGTATGAAACCACCTCAAAGTTATTCTTTCCAATCAATCCATTGAGCTATTCCTATAAGTGTCACAAACAACCCTAGAGTTCGTTGTAAAATAACACCTTAAGACACAAATCAACCAAAACCCTAATGTCACCTAGATACTCCAATGTCACCTCAAGTATCCGCAGGTATGATTATACGATATGCATCACACAATCTCAGATTCATCTATTCAACCAACACAAAAAACTTCAAAGAGTGCCCCAAAGTTTCTACCGGAGTGTCAAGACGAAAACGTGTGCCAACCCCTATGCATAAGTTCAAAGGTCACATAACTCGCAAGTTGATCACCAAAACATACATCAAGTGGATCACGTGAATATCCCATTGTCACCACAGATAAGCACATGCAAGACATACATCAAGTGTTCTCAAATCCTTCGAGACTCAATCCGATAAGATAACTTCAAAGGGAAAACTCAATTCATCACAAGGAGATAGAGGGGGAGAAATATCATAAGATCCAACTATAATAGCAAAGCCTGTGGTACATCAAGATCATGCCATATCAAGAACAAGAGAGATAGAGAGAGATCAAACACATAACTACTCGTACATACCCTCAGCCCCGAGGGTGAACTACTCCCTCCTCGTCATGGAGAGCGCCGGGATGATGAAGATGGCCACCGGTGATGATTCCCCCCTCCGGCAGGGTGCCAGAACAGGGTCCCGATTGGTTTTTGGTCGCAAACAACTCGGATGGATCAACTATATGCCACGTATCGCACACGCAACTCTAATCTGATTCGTGCTTGATGTCTCCGACATCGCTCGCACCGTTCGTCTTATTTTCCACCTATCACTGTGCCGGCCTCTGCTCGAGTCCCTCAGCAAGCTCTGCTCGCCGTTAGGTGCCGCGGCGTGCTCTGCTCGCATCCATTGGCGCGCTCTGCTTGCATCCGTCGGCGCGCTGGGCTTGTGGACACCTTTTCCTTGCGTGTTCAACTGCTATATGCACACACACACACGCACACACACACACACACACACACACACACACACACACACACATATATATATATATATGTATATGGTTGCTCACCGTTGAGGCAACCGCAGAGCGCTCTGCTCACGTCCCTCCGCGCGCGCTCTGCCAACAGTTGGGCATGCGCACGATCACGTCAAGGGCCCCATATGCATGCGGTTGCACCGTGCGCGTTGCCACGTGATGCAGTTACGTGCGACACAATGGAGTGCAAATTAGAACTGCCATCAGGGCCTGCCAATATTCCTAGCCGTTCGGCTTCCCCTTTAATTCCCGTGGCCATTATAACTTAGTCTCTTCAACCTTTCGATCGTGCCCCACAACACAATAAGCACACCCACGACGACACATAGAGAGGGGATGTCTAGCGGCGCTCCAATGGAGTTCAGCGAGCATAGATTCGAGACCCACGCGAGGGAGATGGATCTCTCGGTGGTGTAGACCATCGACCCGGCTGTAGTGGACGACTACATCAACAATGTTGAGTAGTTGCTTGCACAAGACAAGTACAAGGTGGTCGACATCGACCTCGAGTACACCGCCGGTCATCCCGGCATAGATCAGAAGGTCGCCGTCGCCCAGTTGTGCGTGCGCCATCATGTCCTCATCTACCACTACTACATGTCCACAGAGCCTTGCGACCGTTTCAATAAGTTCGTCAACAGCACCGACTACAAGTTCACCACGGTGGAAACCACCGACGATGTAAAAGCGCTCAGTGTTACGGGCTTGGCCTGCAAGAACCTTATCGAAATCCGTGACCACTACAGGGTCTGGGGCAGCACGAAGGACTCCCTGGTCAAACTCGCCTCAGCCATTGTCGACCCCTACTATGAAAAGATGAAGCAGGATGCCCAGAGAACAAGTACCCTATCCTGGCATAGGGCCTGGATGCGGCAACTCGATGAACCTCACCTCAGGTTCGTGGCCAAGAGCGTGTACACATGCTACGAGATGCACAGGCGGATCATTGACACGAGGAAGTGCCTCGTTACCCAAATCGACGAGCCCGAATCGAGCCACAAGCAGAGCAAGCGTCACAAGAAGTAGATGATGATCAGATGATCGTTTTTGCTACTTAATCATGCATGTAATATATAGTTTACTTTAATATAGTTTACTTTATTGGTGTGTGGAAATGTCATGTGTGTATTAGCCGCCTATGTAATTAATTATGCATGTAATAGTTTACTTTGGTGTGTGCAAATCCCATGGTTGTAGTAGCCACCTATGTAAGTGGATGTTCAATTTGATTATGCAACCATGTCCTTATAAGTGTGTATATAATGTTGTTGTTCTGTATGCAATCCCATCGCACAACACACACTTCTTATTAGCAGCAACTGTCTATGTTATTATCGGTCTTCGCACACATTTCTGATTACAGACCTGTTTGCCGCATATCACACACATCTTGTTATATTGATTTCTGTTTTCTTGTCTCAACACAAACAGTTCATCCGGGTGAACCGCATGCCGTATATCACACACACCTTGATCTGGTTGACCATTTTTTGTGTTGCCTAATCACAAACAGTTCATTTGAGTGAACCGTTTGATGTATATCGCACACACCTTCATTTGGCTGCCCGTTTATTTTGTTCCTCCTCATCACAAACAGTTAATTGAATTGAACTGTATGCCCTGCATCGCACACACAACTAAAATTTGAACCGTGTTTGATGCATCCTCCATTGCAAACATTTTGCACCTTTTTTGACGGGTTTTTTTGCACCACCGTTTACGATTATTGCATCACACATAGTTTCGTCGAAGGGTCTCTGATCGTTGTGTCGCGTTATCAGCATCCTGCAGTAGTGAAATACCACACTATAGCATGTGAGCTTTGAGTCATATATGCATGATGTACATGTTTGTTTAATTTTTATAGTTCATCTCATCCAAAATCAATTAGTTTTATAAAAAAATCTATTTTAAGATTCATGGAATTGTGCATTGTAAAGCATAAAGTAAAAACAAAAAGTGACAATTCATTTAGAAAAAAAATTGGGCAATTAAGATATGGTAGATTCTAGAGAACAAAGGAGAAGTGTTTGTGTTTTGAGGTTTGTGCATTATGCTTAAGTTCAACCATGGAGTCTTTTAAATTGTACATGTGGCAGAATCTGGTGGAATGTAGATGATATCCAATGGCCAGTAGTGCTCGGATTTGCCATCTCTGTACCGTCGGATTGGCTTCATCCAACGACCAACTTTCAAAGTTATTCGCACACTACATAAGGTTATAGATATAGATGTGTCCCATGCTAGACCAAATAAAGTTTGAGCGCATGCGTGGGACGACCCCCCCCCCCCCCCCGCCGCCGCCACCTCCAAGTTGGGAAACTGACATCGTACGTATTGAACCAGGTTTGGAGTCAGGTACGGTGTTCGGTTTGTAATGTAGTTGGTGGCCCATCGAAGTTGTGCATTCGGGATTTAAACACATCACACACCACCGTACCCATACATATTTTCGGGCTGCATGCAGTGTATATGGGGTCTTCTGATCGACCACGTCTTCCTTGTGCGGTTTTTTTGTGACGACACACATATCTGTGGGCTCCCTGAGTGTATATATATCATCCCTTTGACCGATAATGAGGGGTATGTGTTGACCATGAATGGATTCCTCCTAGTACGTGTTAGGGCCGGTCACCATCACATGTCGCTCAACCAACGCTCGAGCTCATGCGTTGTGAGGATTCCGTCCCACATGCTCGGATTGCTGGGTTCGACCTACATCATACCCTGCGTATCTCGTCCTTAACTACCTTGCCTTCATGGTTGTTGTCTGTATCGAGAGGTAGGTACCACATCTAAATTGTACATTATTCTATACTGAAAACACACATCACCCCTTCCCAACGCACATCATTTTGGGCCGCATGCAAGAAGTGCTGGTTTTGTGGTCCCTCTCGTGCGATTTTTATGATGGTTCAATCTATTGGCCCAAGTGGTTTATCGACAACAACGGCTGTCGTTTGACCAAACGATAGATTCATTGGTCTTTTTATGGTAGGTCATGGCGACATGCACGTATGACCAAATCGATCATTATGTGCATCCGCCCCACTGACACGAAGTGGGAGGTGGTGGGCCAAGCATCCTAGCTAGGTACGACATTATGTCATTATATATATACAGGAGAATACTATTCTAATCCCAGGATTAGAATAGTTATTTGGATCAAGATCACTCCTATATAGGCCTGATTCGTTGTTCCCAAACTCCCGAACCCGCTTGAACAAAGAAAATAAACAACGATCCCCGCCGCCCCCACTTTCCTCGACCACCACCTCCCGCACTCCCTCGATCCCCACCTCCCACCCACCGACCCGTCGGCACCAGCCCCCGAAACCAACGCCGCCAGTGCACGTAACCCCGTGCGCCATTCTGCCAGATCCCGCCGTCGCTCGACCTCCTGGCGCCGCCTCCCCCACCTCCTCCTAGCGCCAGCACCGCCGACCTGCCTCCGCCCGGTGCGCCGCCGCCCCCAAGCAGTGAGAGTCCGTTGGCGCCCCTGCCTGCTTCCGGCGGTGTGAGGCCGCCGCCGCCGCCCCTTCCCACCCCGCCTCCTCCTGGCCCGCCGGCGACCCTGCCTCTTCCTGTGCGAGGCCGGCACACCGGGCCCCTGCATACTTCCGTTGCGAGGCTGCCTTCTCCTCCTGGCACGTCGGTGATCCAAACTATTTTCGGGTCGAGGCCGCCGGCCCTACCTTCCTCCGCCATGAGGCCGCAGCTCTCCTTCCCAGCGCATGACCCTCTCTGTCCGGCGCAAGGTCGCCCCCGTCCTTCAGGGCCTAGTGGGTTTGGACTTCAGCGATGGTGCCTTAACAAACAACTCGGGAGCACGGGAAGAGCTTAGAAAAACTCGCCAGCCCTCGCTCCGGTGAGCTTATCTGGTCACGTCGATCCCGCTGCACGTCACCGACCACGACACCGTGATGAGGCTGAGATGCGCGTGCACTAAGAGAGAGCCCTTCTTTCCCAGGAACAGCACAACTTTGCCCCCAGGTCCAAAAAGTGACCTTCTCCCCTCGTGCATACTGACCTTCCTCTCGCAGATCACATAGGGAGCGGGATACAAAGCACCGATCTGTCTCTTGTGTATCTGGATGAGTAGCAAAAAACTTGGGCAGGACCCCTCATCCGACCAAAGTTCTTCCTTTTCTTGTGTATCTGGAATTGATGTTCAGAAAGAACATGCAATTTTTGCATAAAAATGACAAAATGTTGTTCATAAAGTGGTTGACTTCTTAATACAACGTATATGTAGCACCGACACGACGAACCTTTGTGTTCATACTCTGTTTCTCTTCTTATTACTTTGTGCTGAGATTTTGGTTTTGAAGAAAAAGATGCATGCTGACAATCTATACAAAGAAGTTCAAAAAAAAAAATCTACGTACTTCTAGAAAACCAAGAGAAGGAAGGGGTTCATGCTACGACTACAAAACTAAAAACTAAGAAGTTCAAGTTGAAAAAAGGAAGGGGTTTGAGTTTTACAAAAATATATATATCAGATTTTTTTACATACTTATAGAAACCCAAGAAATTCCACATTAAAAAAAATGAAGAAGTTCACTACATATAATAAAAACGTATTTTCCCCGTTTCCACAAAAAAACCTTGAAGTTCAAAATTAAAAAACGGGGTGGTTCGATGTCAGGTTTGAATTATTTTCCCTTATAAATAATGAATTCAAAAAAATCTTTTCTAAGAAACAAAAACAAAAGCAAAGAAGGTCAAACTAAAAAAATAGAGAACTACAAGTTTAAAAAAACTATTTTTTTGTTTCTAAAAGACCAAGTAGTTCAAAATAAAAAAATAAACTTTTAAAAATGGATATTTTCCCTTTTCAAATAAAAAACCAAGAAGTTCAAGTTAAAATAAATACAGAGGTTCGATGTTTATAAAAATGAAAATCTTCTCATTTCTAAACAATAAATCCGAGAATAAAAATTTATTAGTACTTTTTCGTTTCTACAAATGAAATCAAGAAGTTCAAATTAGAAAAATAGAGAGATTCAAGTATAATAACCAAATAAGTTCAAATAAAAAAATACTTCAAAAATATGGAAATAAAAAGCAAAGTTTCCCTATTTCTAGAAAAAACCTATCAGTTCATTTTAAAATAATGAAGAGGTTCAAATATTTGTTAGATAAAATCTTTCCGGTGGTATATGATTTGCCACAAGCGCCAACACACAGAGTTAAAGAAAAACAACTCTTGATTTAAAAAATGGTGAAGTTCGGTGTCTATAATGTTTTTGGATTTTTCACATTATTCAAAATAAAACCTAGAAGTTCAAAATTTTAAAACAAAAGAGGTTCAGAAAACTCGATTTTCCTTGTTACAGAAGAACAAAACTAAGAAGTTCAAATTAAAATAACAGAGAAGTTCAAAGTTGATAAAAACCTCAGATTCTCGTTCTAAAGAATAACTAATAAGTTCAAATTAAAATAAGAAAACAACAAAAAAGTTTTTAAAATATTTTCCCTGTTTTTTTAAATTCATATTTTCCCCGATACTAAAGATTAAACTAAGAAGTTCAATTTTCAAAAACAGAGTAATTCAATGTACATTAAATACTCAGTTTTTCTCGTTACTAAAGAATAAAACCAAGAAGTTCAATTTAAAGACATGGAGAAGTTTGATATTTAATTAAAAACTCGAATTTTTTCGGTTACTAAAGAATAAAACAAATAAGTTCAATTCAAAATAACGAAGAAGTTTCATATTTCTAACGAAACTACAATTTTCATACTTCTAAAATACATAAAAGAAATTCAAATAAAAAAGTTAGAGCGGTTCGATATAGAAGTTCGATGATTATAGAAAACTCAGATTTTCCTCGTTATTAAAGAATGAAAACAAGAAGTTCAAAAATTAAATAACATGAAGTTCAACTTTTAATAATAGAGGGCCTCAAAATTTCGTGAAAGAAGATTAAAAAATAAAACCAGGAAGTCCATATTAAAAAGATGGAGAAGTTTGATGATTATAGAAAACTCAGATTTTTCTCGTTATTAAAGAATGGAAACAAGAATGTCAGAAATTAAATAACAAGAAGTTCAACTTCTAATAATAGAGCGCTTGAAAATTTCATAAAAAAGGATTAAGAAAATCAGATTAAAAATCATAAAAAAACTCAGATATATTCACGTAACCTAGAGAAGTTCAGATTGATAACTGCTAGAACTTCACGTATTACACGGTGTGCACAAAGGCTAAAAATTTTGTTGTTATAAGTTCAAGTCCTCGGTCGAAGAAAGTTAAAAAAATTATTGTGAGAGAGGTTTGTACAAAAGGAATATCATTTGTGTAACACCGACAAAAATGGATAAGAAAATTACAAAGGAAAAATACGTCATAGAAGTTCAACGTGAAAACAGCAGGGAGTTCAACTACTACACTGAATGAATTTCAGATGAAAAACTTTTAAAACCATCGCGAGTATGAGAAAATAATCAACACGGGAAAGTTGCGTGTTTACAGTAGCTTTCCATTGGTATATCACTCGCTGAATTCCGGGGAGTGGATGGAGAACTACGAGTAGTGGATGGAGATATGCGAGCAAAAAAAAAGCACGTCGAAAATAGAGTGAAGTTCAGGTAGACATGCTGAGAAGTTCAGGTTCTTCATGCGGTGCATTTTCGAATAATCTGTTTCGCGATAGAGGCAGAATGAATGATCCCGCCGTTTTCGAAATTACTTGAAAACGGCTAAGAATCAGAGAAAACCATCAACATGAAAAAGTTTCACATTTTCCGTAGCTTTTCAACGGTATATTATTTGCCCAATTCTGATAAAGTTTGTAGAAATTATGGCAAAAATACGTTTTTATCCATTTTCGAAGCTGACTTAAAACCGTAAAGAATTGGGAGAAACAATACATACCAAAAAGTTTTGCATTTGTTCAAGCTTTCCAACGCCATAACATTTGCTGCATTCGGACGCACGGTTAAAAAATTAGCTCGAAAATATGAACTCTGTAGGACTTGGACCATTTTCTAAATTACTCTTAAACCATTCAAAATTAGAAAAAACTTTCAAGATGAAAAAGTAGCGCATTTTCATAAGCTTTCCAACGCCATATCATATGCCTCCATTGGATTAGGAGTTTAGAAATGACATCGAAAAAACGAACTCAACTGCTTGGTTTACGAAATTTTACGTTTTTTCAAATTACTCTTTAACGATAGGGAATTAGAGAAAACTTTCAACATGTGGAAGTTGCGGTTTTGCAGCAGCTTTCCAACGCCATATTATATGCCTCATTCCGATAAACGGTTTAGAAATGCGATCAAAAATACGATTCACGTTTTTTGTGTGAAGAAAAAACGGTTTTCAAAACTGCTCTTAAACCGCTTATATTTTGCCAAAAATTTAAGTTGGGTCATGATATTGGGGTCCATAGCTTTCCAACGTTATATCACAAGCCCCATTTGGGCAATTTTGGCGGAAGTTCAACCTAGTTCACAGGAAAGTTCAACATACTACTAGCGGGGCAGGTCAGGTTGTGATCAGAATATTATTCTAATCCCGTGATCAGAATAGTGTTTATGTGTGTGTGTGTGTGTGTGTGTATGTATATATATATATATATATATATACATATATATCCGAGGGTGCTTTCGGGTTTGCGAGGCAGGTGCCACCGAAGTTATGTATTGTGTATTTAAAGTTTTAAACATCCCCAATGTTCCTACATATATTTGGCCACTTCCAGGTGGTTCTTGACTTCTGGCCCCTCTCATCGATCTTCGCTGACACACCCAACCATGGGCCCGCGCAGTCAAAGTTGTGCACTGGAATTTTGAACATCATAGGCCACCCTTTTTACTCATATATATTTGGTCCACATGTTGGTGTGGCTGTCTTCTGACCCTCTCTAACGTTTTTTTGCTGCAAAGACTCTGATGACACTCAACGGACATGGGTATAATATCTTAACCGTGTGTGATACAAGTGCGTTGTGAATCACCATGCCTGCGCAAGCGTGAGCAAAGGTGGAGGTACTGGCTCAACCATGTGTGATGCAAGTGCGTTGTAAAATCACCACGACCGCGCAAGCGCGAGCAATGGTTGGAGGTACTGGCTTAACCGTGTGGGATGCAAGTGCGCTATAAAATCACCACCTGTGCAAGATAAAGGCAGGTAAGTTTATTTGGAAATTAGGACGAACCGTGTGCAATTGACCATCTAGCTAGAAATATAAAAAAACACTACCCGCCTTGAGCGTTGCAAAAATCGGCGGTTCCACCACTTTTCCTTATTATCATACACACATATTGTTATTCGACCGTGCGCGATCTTGGGCACTCCCGCCCCGCATCAATTCTTTTACCCAAATTTTAGTAGCCGCCGTACTTAAACCTTCGCCGACACTCCTCCAGCACCGACCTTATAGTAAAATTGCAGTAGTCGAGGCATTTGAACCGTCGCCCTCCCTCATCCACCACCATCTCCACCCACCACTACTAAAATTTTCAGTAGTTGTGGCGTATCCTCAAACACCCCCCTCCACAGTTCCCCACCCGCCCCCTCCCTCCCTCGAACCCTATCCCGCGGCCGCCGCCAACCCCTACCGGTCTGCCTGTTCCTCCTAGCTTAGATAATAAAGTTCAGGATACCAGCGATTCACATACCATCGCCCCACTCCCCTGAGTTTTTAGATGAGGCCTGCGGTGTCCCTCTCGCCCAGATCCACATCCCCTGCTCCAGAATGTCACATCCTAAGCTCGACCACATATCCCGGGGAGCCCGACGAGCGTTCGGCCAAGAAGAGGTTTATCATGGCCTCTCCGGCAGACGTTGGCGAGGTGGTCGCCGTTCGCCCTGACCTGTCGGTCCCCGAGCAACACGTCACCGTGGAAGCAAGTGAAGACGTTGACTATGTTGCCATGCCGAAGGCTTCGTGTCAGCGGGCTAGCGTATTACTGTATCTTGGGAAAGATGGCTACGACGTCAAGCTCGTCCACAGCGACGGCTTCACGCGGGTCATGTCATAGGTTAAGTGGTCCATCCTCAACCCCTCTGGTTCAACCGACGTCGATCTCTTCGACGGCCCTGCCGCTGATCTCCTTCGCCAAGCGGTCAAGGATTTGCGATCTTTATATGCCATCGAGCCCATTTTGTCATTTTTGAAGGACATGTTCTACGGCGGTGGCTGGGACCCTCAATAATACGATCTCATCGACCACGACCATGAGGAGGGAACCCAAGAAGGTTCTTCCAAGGTGAAACAGCCCATCTGTGACATCAAAGAGCAGCGCACCATGGGTTTGTGCTCTTCAAACAGGAAGGATCCTGTCCATGAAATATGAGGCAACATTCTATTAGCAAATCTTACCTTTTCTAGCTTGCCAACCCATACCCTTTGTTGTCGTAGCATTTGTCGTGCAGTGCTTTAACTGTGCCATGTTTAATTAATTCAGTTATGCAAAAATGTACTGTTCAATAGGGCTATGTCATGTTTAAGTATGAATTTTCCACTTCAGTTTCAAGAATGGCTATATTTGGTTGTTTATAGTGAGCATATGCCTTGTTTATTTGTATTTGGTTGTTAGGTTGGTTGGAGTGAGCATTTTTCCATTTATCGAGCAGATGCCTTGTTTATATGTATTTGTTTCTTGGTTTGGTTGCAGTGAGCATTTATCCAGTTATCAAGCAGATGCCTTGTTTATCTGTATTTGGTTGTTAGGTTGCTTTTTTAGCATTTGTCCAGTTATCAAGCAGATGCCTTGTTTATCTGTATCTGCTTGTTAGGTTGGTTGCAGTGAGCATTTGTCCAGTTTTCAAGCATATGCCTGGTTTATCTGTATCTGCTTGTTAGGTTGGTTGCAGTGAGACTCTGTCCAGTTTTGAATGGCTATATTTGGTTGTTATATTGGTCATTTATGCCTTGTTTATTTCAGTTATTCACAATGTGTTGTTCATTATGTGCAAGTCGGAACTGTGCCGCTCGACTACATCAATACCAGTTTGAACGGCTATATTTGGTTCTAGTTATTCCAGGTGTAGTTAACACATGCCCTTTATTTTAGTTTTACACATTTATCCAGTGTGATGTTTAAGCATTACCTATGTTCTATTCATTTTCAACAATACCAGTTTGAATTGCAATATTTGATGGTTGTTAAGCCTGCTGTCGGTAACATTGTCTTCCATTTTATATCTGCTTTAACAACATGCTGAAACCAACACATTCAAGCTATCATTTGGAGATGATGTTGTTTACCTTTGCTATATTTTTTTGATGTTAAGGTTGCTGTACTTATCATGCCTTTCCACTACTTATGCAGGACAACAACGGGACTGGCCACCATTTTCCTCCAAAGTTAGCTTCATCCCTTAGCTTGTACTCCCCACCATCGTTCCATAATGTAGTGCATATAGATCCAGGCCTGGACACTTGGGGTGTGTTTAGTTGAGGAACCAAGTGGAACGGAATGGAATGGTTCCATTCCACGGGAATGGGTCCGTTCCATTCTTGTAGTTGGTACAAACAAAAATGCGAAACGGATTGGTTCCGTTCTTGTGTTCGGTTGGATAGATGGAATGAAAAATGGAACCCCATAAAATCTGAAATTTTAGCAGCATTTCATTTGTATTTCGAAGACAAACAACACTACAATATATCCATATGCATACATGCCAAGTTCACTGCCATACATGAGTTCACAATACCAAATCATCCAACAACAAGTGCATCCGTACCTGCCAAGTGCACTGCTAGCAGCCAATTGCTGCCTTCACTACTCGTTCGCTGCTAGCAGGAAAACCAGACGTACCATTGATACGTCTCCAACGTATCTATAATTTTTGATTGCTCCATGCTATATTATCTACTGTTTTAGGCAATATTGGGCTTTATTATCCATTTTTATATTATTTTTGGGACTAACCTATTAACCGGAGGCCCAACCCAGATTAGCTGTTTTTTGCCTATTTCAGTGTGTTGAAGAAAAGGAATATCAGACGGAGTCGAAACGGAACGAAATCAACTGGACAAGTTATTTTTGGAAGGAAACACACCTGATGGACTTGGACCCCACATCAGAAGATACGGGAGCTGCCCACGAGGGTGGGGGCGCGCCCACCCCACTAGGGCATGCCCCCCTGCCTCGTGGGGCCCCCGTGGCTCCCCTGACGTGCTTCTTCTGCCTATATAACTCCATATACCCTAAAACTTCCAGAACAGAGATTAGATCGGCAGTTCCGCTGCCAGAAGCCTCCGTAGCCACCAAAAGTCAATCAGGACCCTGTTCCGGCACCCTGCCGGAGGGGGGATCCCTCACCGGTGGCCATATTCATCATCCCGGCGCTCTCCATGACGAGGAGGGAGTAGTTCTCCCTCGGGGCTGAGGGTATGTACCAGTAGCTATGTGTTTGATCTCTCTCTCGTGTTCTTGATTTGGCACGATCTTGATGTATCGCGAGCCTTGCTATTATAGTTGGATCATATGTTTCTCTTCCCCCTCTTCTCTCTTGTAATGAATTGAGTTTCCCCTTTGAAGTAATCTTATCGGATTGAGTCTTTATAGATTTGAGAACACTTGATGTATGTCTTGCCGTGGATATCTGTGGTGACAATGCGATATCACGTGATTCACTTGATGTATGTTTTGGTGATCAACTTGCGGGTTCCGCCCATGAACCTATGCATAGGGGTTGGCACACGTTTTCGTCGTGATTCTCCGGTAGAAACTTTGGGGCACTCTTTGAGGTCCTTTGTGTTGGTTGAATAGATGAATCTGAGATTGTGTGACGCATATCGTATAATCATACCCACGGATACTTGAGGTGACATTGGAGTATCTAGGTGACATTAGGGTTTTGTTTGATTTGTGTCTTAAGGTGTTATTCTAGTACGAACTCTAGGGCTGTTTGTGACACCTATAGGAATAGCCCAACGGATTGATTGGAAAGAATAACTTTGAGGTGGCTTCGTACCCCACCATAATCTCTTCGTTCATTCTCCACTATTAGTGACTTTGGAGTGACTCTTTGTTGCATGTTGAGGGATAGTTATGTGATCCAATTATGTTAGTATTGTTGAGGGAACTTACACTAGCGAAAGTATGAAATCTAGGCCTTGTTTCCTAGCATTGCAATACCGTTTACGCTCACTTTTATCACTTGCTACCTTGCTGTTTTTATCATTTCAGATTACAAATACCTTTATCTACTATCCATATACCACTTGTTTCACCATCTCTTCGCCGAACTAGTGCACCTATACAATTTACCATTGTATTGGGTGTGTTGGGGACACAAGAGACTCTTTGTTAATTGGTTGCAGGGTTGCTTCAGAGAGACCATCTTCATCCTACGCCTCCTATGGATTGATAAACCTTAGGTCATCCACTTGAGGGAAAATTGCTACTGTCCTACAAACCTCTGCACTTGGAGGCCCAACAACGTCTACAAGAAGAAGGTTGTGTAGTAGACATCAAGCTCTTTTCTAGCGCCGTTGCCGGGGAGGCAAGGAAAGCGACACTAACACACCGCGTCAACTAAGCTCTTTTCTGGCGCCGTTGCCGGGGAGGTGAGTGCTTGAAGGTATATCTTTAGATCTTGCAATCGAGTCTTTTAGTTTCTTGTTTTATCACTAGTTTAGTTTATAAAAGAAAACTATAAAAAAATGGAATTGAGTTTGTCTCATACGCTTCATCTTTTTAATATCTTTCGTGAGTATGATGGAAAGGATAATTGTGCTCAAGTGCTAGAAGAAGAAATCTATAAAATGTTTGGCACTAAATATTTGAATGATGAGCATGATTGCAATTTTGTTAGTATGAATTCTTTGAATACCCATGATGCTAATGATGATTGCACTAGTTATGATGAAAATGTCTCCTACAAACATGTCAATTTTTGTGGAGTGCATTGGGTTTGTAAGTACACACCAAATAGGGAAGATAGATATTGCAAGAGGCATAAGTACTTAGAAACCAAATTGTTGCAAGAAGAGCTAGATGAATGTGCTGAAAAATTCAATATTTTTTGCGCTCCTTGTGAACTTTGCAATGAAAATGGTCATTTAAATCTCCAATGCAAATTGTTTTATGACCGAATCGTATCCAAAAATTGTGATAATTTGATTACCCTTGAGCATCATAAAGAGCTTAGTCTTCTTTTGGGGTATGAGGAAATGAAACGTATAACTGAGGGTATTCCAAAGTTTAATCTTGATTAAGTTCTTCATTTTGATCTAGAGAAAATTTATATGTATTGTGCGGTGAATTGCATTGAAAATCCTTATATTGCCAACTACATAAAGAAAAGAAAACAAATAGAAGATGAAGAGAATACTAATGAAAGGGAAGAGACTTCCCAATATCCTCCTATTATTTTTTATGATGAATCAGGTAACGAGGAGGAGCCTCCTATTCAACCAATCTCATTAATAAGGAGCTCCAAAAAGAGGATTGAACCCACACATGATGTGGTGCAGAAGAAGAAAAGAAAAAGGAAGAGAGGTAAAAAGATATCTCCCCCAAATAGTGCTGCTCATATTAATATTGTGCCTCATGAAAATATAATTGTGGAAGATAATGATACTTCTTATGATCTTGAAAATCTTTTTGGCACTTGCTTGGAAGAATATAATAATTGCTATACTATTGGTGCTATCCATTCTATTAATGATGAGAGTGATTATGCTTATGATATGAAAAGGCCCAAGCTTGGGGAAGCTATGTTTGATGAGGATGACATATTTGAGAATATATTTGCTGCAATTAATGTTTGTCCCAATCTTGGGGATGCTACGCTTAATGAAGATGATATTTTTAGTATCCCAAGTTTTGATATGCAAATTTATAATGATAATGACATGCCTCCTACTTATGATAATTATTGTGATGATACTTATGCTATAAAAAGTAGTGATTATATTTATAAAACTTGTCATTATTATGATTACCCCTTCTCTGAACATTACTCTTTTAATGTGGAAATAATTTATAGTATTCAAGTTTCTTATGATACTCCCACTATTCCGAATGAGAAGAATTTTGCTTGTGTGGAGAGTAATAAATTTTCTATGCTTGTAGATCATGAAAAGAATGCTTTAGGTGCTGGTTATATTGTTGAATTCATTCATGATGCTACTGAAAATTATTATGAGGGAGGAATATATGCTTGTAGGAATTGCAATAATATCAAGTTTCCTCTCTATGTGCTTAAAGTTTTGAAGTCATGCTTGTTTTACCTTCATATGCAAGTTGATTCTTGTTCTCACAAGTTGTTTGCTCACAAAATCCCTATGCATAGGAAGAGGGTTAGACTTAAATGTGCTAGTCATATTCTTCATGATGCTCTCTTTATGTTACAATTCTTATCCTTTATGTGAGCATCATTGAAATCATCATGCCTAGCTTGGGGCATTAAACGATAGTGCTTGTTGGGAGGCAACCCAATTTTATTTTTGTTACTTGATTTTTGCTCCTGTTTAGTAACAAATAATTCATCTAGACTCTGTTTAGATGTGGTTTTATGCTTTTAATTAGTGTTTGTGCCAAGTAGAACCTTTGGGAAGACTTGGGGAAAGTCTTGTTGATCATGCTGTAAAAAACAGAAACTTTAGCGCTCACGAGAATTGCTTCCATTTCTATTTGGAGAGTGCTATTTAGTTAATTCTGTTTGCATATGATTAATAGATAAATTCCTCAGGTCCATCAATTTATTTGAGAATTTTATGAGTTCCATAAGTATACGTTTGATTCAGATTACTACAGACTGTTCTGTTTTTGACAGATTCTGTTTTTCGTGTGTTGTTTACTTATTTTGATGAATCTATGGCTAGTAAAATAGTTTATAAACCATAGAGAAGTTAGAATACAGTAGGTTTAACACCAATATAAATAAAGAATGAGTTCATTACAGTACCTTGAAGTGGTGATTTACTTTCATATACTAACGGAGCTTACGAGTTCTCTGTTAAGTTTTGTGTTGTGAAGTTTTCAAGTTTTGGGTAAGGATTCGATGGACTATGGAATAAGGAGTGGCATGAGCCTAAGCTTGGGGATTCCCAAGTCACCCCAAGGTAATATTCAAGGATAGCCAAGAGCCTAAGCTTGGGGATGCCCTGGAAGGCATCCCCTCTTTCGTCTTCGTTCATCAGTAACTTTACTTGGAGCTATATTTTTATTCGCCACATGATATGTGTTTTGCTTGGAGCATCATTTTATTTTATTTAGTTTTGCTTGCTGTTTGAATAAAATACCAAGATCTGAAATTATTAAATGTTATAGAATCTTCACATAGTTGCATAATTATTCGACTACTTATTGATCTTCAGTTATATCTTTCGGAGTAGTTTGTCATTTGCTCTAGTGCTTCACTTATATCTTTTAGAGCATGGTGGTAGTTTTATTTTGAAGAAATAGATGAACTCTCATGCTTCACTTATATTATTTTGAGAGTCGTAAATAACATGGTAATTTTCTTAAAATCCTAATATGCTAGGCATACAAGATTAATAATAAAATTCTCTTATGAGTGTGTTGAATACTAAGAGAAGTTTGATGCTTGATGATTGTCTTGAGATATGGAGGTAATAATATCAAAGTCATGCTAGTTGAGTAGTTGTGAATTTGAGGAATACTTGTGTTGAAGTTTGCAAGTCCTGTAGCATGCACTTATGGTAAACGTTGTGTAACAAATTTGAAACATGAGGTGTTATTTGATTGTCCTCCTTATGAGTGGCGGTCGGGGACGAGCGATGGTCTTTTCCTACCAATCTATCCCCCTAGGAGCATGCGCGTAGTGTCGAGGTTTTTGATGACTTGTATATTTTTGCAATAAGTATGTGAGTTCTTTATGACTAATGTTGAGTCCATGGATTATACGCACTCTCACCCTTCCATCCTTGCTAGCCTCTTTGGTACCGTGCATTGCCCTTTCTCACATTGAGAGTTGGTGCAAACTTCGCCGGTGCATCCAAACCCCGTGATATGATACGCTCTGTCACGCATAAACCTCCTTATATCTTCCTCAAAACAGCCACCATACCTACCTATTATGGCATTTCCATAGCCATTCTGAGATATATTGCCATGCAACTTTCCACCATTCCGTTCATCATGACACACTTCATCATTGTCATATTTCTTTGCATGATCATGCAGTTGACATTGTATTTGTGGAAAAGCCACCGTTCATAATTCTTCCATACATGTCACTCATGAGTCATTGCACATCCCGGTACACCGCCGGAGGCATTCATATAGAGTCATATCTTGTTCTAAGTATCGAGTTGTAAGAAAAATAAAAGTGTGATGATCATCATTATTAGAGCATTGTCCGAGTGAGGAAAGGATTATGGAAACTATGATTCCCCCACAAGTCGGGATGAGACTCCAGACAAAAAATAAATAAAAGAGGCCAAAGAAGCCTAAATAAAAAAATAAAAAAGAGGCCATAAAAAAAGAGAAAGGCCCAAATAAAAATAAAAAATAAAAAAATGAGAGAAAAAGAGAGAAGGGACAATGCTACTATCATTTTACCACACTTGTGCTTCAAAGTAGCACCATGATCTTCATGATAGAGAGTCTCCTATGTTGTCACTTTCATATACTAGTGGGAATCTTTCATTATAGAACTTGGCTTGTATATTCCAATGATGGGCATCCTCAAAATGCCCTAGGTCTTCGTGAGAAAGCAAGTTGGATGCACACCCACTTAGTTTCTTTTTGAGCTTTCATACACTTATAGCTCTAGTGCATCCGTTGGATGGCAATCCCTACTCACTCACATTGATATCTATTAATGGGCATCTCCATAGCCCGTTGATACGCCTAGTTGATGTGAGACTATCTTCTCCTTTTTGTCTTCTCCACAACCACCATTATATTCCACCTATAGTGCTATATCCATGGCTCACGCTCATGTATTGCGTGAAGATTGAATTTTTTTTGAAAATGTTAAAGTATGAAACAATTGCTTGGCTTGTCATCGGGGTTGTGCATGATTTAAATACTTTGTGTGGTGAAGATAGAGCATAACCAGACTATATGATTTTGTAGGGATACTTTCTTTGGCCATGTTATTTTGAGAAGACATAATTGCTTAGTTAGTATGCTTGAAGTATTATCATTTTTATGTCAACATGAACTTTTGTCTTGAATCTTTCGGATCTGAATATTCATATCACAATTAAGAAGAATTGCATTGAAATTATGCCAACTAGAATTCCACATCAAAAATTATCTTTTTTATCATTTACCTACTCGAGGACGAGCAGGAATTAAGCTTGGGGATGCTTGATATGTCTCCAACGTATCTATAATTTTTGATTGCTCCATGCTATATTATCTACTATTTTAGGCAATATTGGGCTTTATTATCCACTTTTATATTATTTTTGGGACTAACCTATTAACCGGGGGCCCAGCCCAGATTTGTTGTTTTATGCCTATTTCAGTGTTTCGAAGAAAAGGAATATCAGACGGAGTCGAAACGGAACGAAATCAACTGGAGAAGTTATTTTTGGAAGGAAACACACCTGATGGACTTGGACCCCACGTTAGAAGATACGAGAGCTGCCCACGAGGGTGGGGGGTGCGCCCACCCCCCTAGGGAGCGCCCCCTGTCTCATGGGGCCCCCGTGGCTCCCCTGACGTGCTTCTTCTGCCTATATAAGTCCATATACCCTAAAACTTCCAGAACAGAGATTAGATCGGGAGTTCCGCCGCCAGAAGCCTCCGTAGCCACCAAAAGTTAATCGGGGCCCTGTTCCGGCACCCTGCCGGAGGGGGGATCCCTCACCGGTGGCCATCTTCATCATCCTGGCGCTCTCCATGACGAGGAGGGAGTAGTTCTCCCTCGGGGCTGAGGGTATGTACCAGTAGCTATGTGTTTGATCTCTCTCTCTCTCTCTCGTGTTCTTGATTTGGCACGATCTTGATGTATCGCGAGCTTTGCTATTATAGTTGGATCCTATGTTTCTCTTCCCCCTCTTCTCTCTTGTAATGCATTGAGTTTCCCCTTTGAAGTAATCTTATCGGATTGAGTCTTTATAGATTTGAGAACACTTGATGTATGTCTTGCCGTGGACATCTGTGGTGACAATGGGATATCACGTGATTCACTTGATGTATGTTTTGGTGATCAACTTGCGGGTTCCGCCCATGAACCTATGCATAGGGGTTGGCACACGTTTTCATCGTGATTCTCTGGTAGAAACTTTGGGGCACTCTTTGAGGTCCTTTGTGTTGGTTGAATAGATGAATCTGAGATTGTGTGATGCATATCGTATAATCATACCCACGGATACGTGAGGTGACATTGGAGTATCTAGGTGACATTAGGGTTTTGGTTGATTTGTGTCTTAAGGTGTTATTCTAGTACGAACTCTAGGGCTGTTTGTGACACTTATAGGAATAGCCCAACGGATTGATTGGAAAGAATAACTTTGAGGTGGTTTCGTACCCTACCATAATCTCTTCGTTCGTTCTCCGCTATTAGTGACTTTGGAGTGACTCTTTGTTGCATGTTGAGGGATAGTTATGTGATCCAATTATGTTAGTATTGTTGAGGGAACTTACACTAGCGAAAGTATGAACTCTAGGCCTTGTTTCCTAGCATTGCAATACCGTTTATGCTCACTTTTATCACTTGCTACCTTGTTGTTTTTATTATTTCAGATTACAAATACCTTTATCTACTATCCATATACCACTTGTTTCACCATCTCTTCGCTGAACTAGTGCACCTATACAATTTACCATTGTATTGGGTGTGTTGGGGACACAAGAGACTCTTTGTTAATTGGTTGCAGGGTTGCTTGAGAGAGACCATCTTCATCCTACGCCTCCTACGGATTGATAAACCTTAGGCCATCCACTTGAAGGAAAATTGCTACTGTCCTACAAACCTCTGCACTTGGAGGCCCAACAACGTCTACAAGAAGAAGGTTGTGTAGTAGACATCAACCATCCCTTCACTACTAGCAGCAGAACTAGACGCAGCAGCCGCACCGGTCGTTCCTTGCGCTCCGGTCGTCTCGCTGCAAGTCGCCTCACCACTGCAAGTGGCCACTCCTGCTAGTTCACCGCCGCGCCACTAGTTGCCGCCCCATTGAAGGTGGCCGCCCCTGCCAGTCCTCCGCCCCGCCGCCAGTTGCCGCCTCACTGAAGGTCGCCACCAAGATCCTGATGCGCGCCATGGCGAAGGAGAGACGATGGGGACGAGAGGGATTGCGGCGCCGGAGAGGGGGCAAATCGAGATGTGGGGGCAACGCGGGAGGGTTGGCGGCGCTGAGAGAGGGAGTCGCGAGAGGATAGGGCTGGGTGCGTGCTAGGGGCTCGTTCCTTGTCGTCCACCCGAATCGGAGGTATCCCTCGGTTCCGCATATAGTGCGAATATTCCGTTTTCTAGAATTCGTGGGTTCCGGTCTGTTTGAGTAACTAAACACGGGAATGGGCTATATGAACCAGACGGACCCATGACGTTCCACTTGGTGACAACAACTGAACACACCCTTGTTAGCTTCTAATATTGACTTGTTGCTTATAGGTACATATGACCTTGGCAAGGATCCATGCATCGACCCTTTTTGTGTATGGGGCAATGAGATATTCATGAACAAGCATCAAGTGAGGAAACTGATAAGGATTATTAGCAAAAAGATACGAATGTTGGCAAGCACATTATTTGTTTATGCTCTATCAAACACAACTGTGAGCTGTAGGATGGTAACTACAAACTCTACAGCCTTCTCTTTTTACTGCCCATAACGGGTTGTTAGACAACAATGTCTGAATCTTTTTCGTTCGCAGTGGTTCCCGAAGCAGTTCTCTCAAGATTACCTCGCAAAGTACATGATTGGTGGACACGCAATGAAGGTTAAAGTATTTCATCCAGACTACAATGACCATCGAGAAGTTGTAATGAAGACAGTGAAGGATGGACGGGCAGCCATCACAAGGGGTTGGCCTAGAGTCATGCGCACATTACGCATGGAGGAGGGCACAATGCGGGCATTCCGCTTCACCTTCTCCAGCAACCAGAATGTCTTTTGCCTCTCTCTTTATAGTCTTTAGTACAACTTTGGTTCATCATTCTTTACTTGGTGCTTCTGTAGTTCTTCAGTATATGTACCTGTGCATCAAATTATGCATTCGTGGTTGAACCTATATTTTTAATAAACATGGTTGGATATGAAATAAGTGATTGCCTACTTTCAAATTCAAAACATGTGATTTTTAAATTAGGGATTAATTAGGGATTACACTACACACGGTTTGCGAAAGCGAAACATTTGCGATAGACATGGAGATCAGAAATGTTTCTAGGATCCAATATGTGTGCGATCAATCTCCACTGCACACACAACCTTTTCTTGAAAACTGTTTGTGTTAGGCCACCTTGCGCAAATGTTTACCACATAAAAACTGTGTGTGATGGATAGCCTTTTCCACATAGTTTCTTCTACGCACCGTGTGTGATGCATTCAATAACGCAAACGATAAAACTGTTAATATCGTGTGAAATGGCAACGCTATCACAAACGATTTAACGGGGAAAATTGTGTGTGATGTACCTGTGAACGGAAATGTTTTCCATGGAGCGACTGTGTGGGATGTACATACGAATGGAAATGTTTAGCGGGGACTGACTGTGTGGGATGTACTTGCGACCGAAAACAATTTCGCATGTATAATTGTATTTTTTAGCTCTATTGTACGTATTTCCGTATTTGAGCGCTCGCCGGTCGCACACGACCTCATTTTTCTAAGCGTGTGTGCCAGGAGGGCATATCCCCGACGGTTTCTGGGTCGTGTGGGAAGGATCCCCCTATCGCCGCCACTCACTTGGCGATGGTTCCGAACACCGTCATGGAAAGGGGTTAAAAACCATTTGTATAGCACCGACGCGTACCAGTGAAAGGTACTAGTGCCATGGTCAACACTGACGTGAAGGAGGAAATTATTTCTAGATTTGGATAGCGAATACATTGTGTTCTCATATTATCTTTCCTGCAATGCATTCCTTGCTCTGCCAGAACACATGTACTCAAGATGGTCGGCCTTGCCATAACTGAATACACCAGTTTAATGGTCACATTGAAGACAACCATGGATATATGTTTTGAATTGGGTTCATGAACCAAGAAGATCACTGTTTTTTTATGGCCGAACTTGGATAAACTTTCTCAAGTATTACAGACTGAAAGTTGGCGCACGAATGGTGATGGAAATATCAGAACCTGGTCTCGTCTTCACTGTGATCTTCCACCTCAACGTCATTCCACTAGTTTATCCATGTTAGTTTTGTATTTGGTTCTTCCTTGTTGCCTCGATTACTTCTTAATCCACCTATTCTTTCTAACTAATCATAGTTTAACTTTAGAAGTAGCAACAATTTGTGATTCCCTTCTCTCACGAAGATACTACTTCTAACTAATATTTCTTATAATTGGTGGCATGTGTAGGTTATTTCAAAGTTAAGCATGCTACTCGTTTGTTATTCTATAAGAACTCGACTGTTACTGATGGCACTAAAGTTGACTGGGATGACATCCACAAGTTCCTACACTTTATTGATCATCTTGAGGTCCTTGTGGGGCGTTTCAATGGTGGAAGGCCACGTGGGAAATGTGTGCCACTGCTGCACATGTTGAATAGGTCCAACTGTGTCAGGAAACTTATGGTACGAGTTGTTTTCTATTATATATGTTGTTCATAAACTCTTGATTATACACAATTTTACAACTGTGATCTTCTTGAAACATAAACTACCCAGTTCTATTGTTCCTATATAGATGCCTGACCATGGTCGGGTCAGACTTGCGCTTGTTCACAACATGATGTTTATGTCGACCTACTCCATTCCCCTTGGAGGTGAAAAGATACTTATTCATGGGTGGTCTCAAATAATGAAGTCCCGTCCATCTTGGAGAATAGGATAGAAGGTTATGCTCATGCTTTTCCATGGCTCTAAAGCGAATATCTTGTTTATTGACCACATTGCAAGATGAAGCCACTTTCAGAAGGTTGTGGATGCACGGGGTGGCGCCTAGGCCTTGTCCTGGGGTTTGGTGGCCTCACCCTTGGTTAATTGTAAGCAAAGTAGCACTGTTTGAGGCGTGCTTTGTACGATTGAACCTGTATAAGTACTCATACTGCTTTCAGCTATGGTTGTTAAGTGCCCCTACTAGTTTCAGTTAAGGTTGTTAAGTACTCCAGCTAATTTTACAGTATGTCGTGTTTTATCAGTCCGGAAATCCTCCAGTCGCCAAAACCAAACCAGCGCCGGTGGGGCTGCCTACTTCCGCCTCCCACGGCTGGCTGCGCGTCAGCGCATGCATCGCCGCCCCACCGTCTCCTAAATCGTTAACGCCGATGTCAACAAACTTGTGGGAGAAAGCACAAGTGCTCCCTGGGTGGTTTTGGTAATTAATGTCAACATATCTCTTGTTGGACTAATGTTTCTACCTAGTATGTTTCAGACAAATTCAACAATGGAGTGGCATGGACTAGAGGATGTGGAACCCCTTCAACATGCGAAGGACAAAGGATTGGTTCAAGCTCAAAGCTCAGGACTCTACATTTTCTATTTCAGTGATCCAAGATCACATTGAGTACATACGAAATCCAATACTATTAAGAAGGGATGAGGTGTTGCTTAATGAGAATCTTGCTCAAAGTGCTTAGTGATATGCTCCAAAGCCCTCAACCACTTTCTCACTTCCACATACATCCTAAACCAAAAAGTCCAACTCGGCCCCACCAAAACATTCTATCCAGTGCCACTGAGTTCTCTTGACATAGCCACTCCCACAAACCCTAATAAATTTGGTCTCACCGATGGGATCTCGCTCTCACCGAGATGGGCTTGCAAACTCTCCGTTGCCTATTGCAATAATTTTGGTCTTACCGAGATAAGCAATCAGTCCCACCGAGTTTGCCTGACCAAGTCTCTATTTTGCTTATTACCAAAATCAGTCTCACCGAGTTTGTGTAATTGGTCAAACCGAGATGAGGTTTTACCCTAACGCTAGCACATCAGTCCCACCGAGTTGATCATATCGGTCCCACCAAAATGCCTAACGGTCACATTATGAACTAAATCGGTCTGACCGAGTTTCATTATTCGGTCCCACCGAGTTTGGTGAATTGTGTGTAACAGTTAGATTTTGTGTGGAGGCTATATATACCCCTCCACCCACTCTTCATTCGTGGGGAGAGCCATCAAAACATGCCTACACGTCCAGCATACATTTTCTGAGAGAGAACCACCTACTCATGTGATGAGGTCAAGATACACCATTCCAACCACATAAATCTTGATCTCTAGCCTTCTCCAACTTGCTTTCCACTCAAATCATCTTTCCACCAAATCCAAATCCATGAGAGAGAGTTGAGTGTTGGGGAGACTATCATTTGAAGCACAAGAGCAAGGAGTTCACAATCAACACACCGTCTATTACCTTTTGGAGAGTGGTGTCTCCTAGATTGGTTAGGTCTCACTTGGGAGCCTCCGACAAGATTGTGGAGTTGAACCAAGGATTTTGTACAGGCAAGGAGATCGCCTACTTCGTGAAGATCTACCCTAGTGAGGCAAGTCCTTTGTGGGCGATGGCCATGGTGGGATAGACAAGGTTTCTTCTTCGTGGACCCTTCGTGGATGGAGCCCTCCGTGGACTCGCGCAACCGTTACTCTTTGTCAGTGTCAACACCGGCGGGTCTCGGGTAGGGGGTCCCAAACTATGCGTCTAAGGTTGATGGTAATAGGAGGCGGGGGACACGATGTTTTACCCAGGTTCGGGCCCTCTTGATGGAGGTAATACCCTACATCCTACTTGATTGCTATTGGTCGAGAATCCCGGATTGGATAAATGCCATGCATGAAGAGCTACACAACTTTGAGAGAAATCAAGTGTGGACATTGGTTGAGAAGCCCGATAGCAACCACAAGATCATTGGTACCAAATGGGTGTTTCGCAACAAGCAAGACAAAGATGGATAAGTAGTTCGCAACAAAGAACGTCTCGTCGCCCAAGGCTACAGTCAAATCGAAGGTATGGACTATGGTGAGACATATGCCCCCATTGCTAGACTTGAGTCCATCCGCATCTTACTTGCCTATGCTAATCACCATGATATCACCTTGTACCAAATGGACATTAAAAGTGCTTTTCTAAATGGTGAAATAGAGGAGGAAGTTTATCTTAAGCAACCTCCCGGCTTTGTTAATCCTAAGAAACCCGATCATGTTTACAAACTTCCCAAAGCTCTTTATGGTCTTAAACATGCTCCTAGAGCGTGGTATAAATGCTTTACCAAGTTCCTTATTGAAAAAGGCTTTGAGATTGGAAAGATTGATTCTACTCTTTTTACTAAAAGGGTTAATGTTGAATTATTTGTGTGCCAAATTTATGTCGATGATATCATATTTGGTTCGACTAACCCTCATTTTAGTGAAAAGTTTGGGAAGCTAATGTTGGAGAAGTTTGAGATGTCTATGATGAGTGAACTCAAGTTCTTTCTTGGTTTGCAAATCAAGCAAACTAAGGAAGGCACCTTTGTCTCTCAAACAAAGTACACCAATGACTTATTCAAGAAGTTCAACATGCAAGAAAGCAAAGGTATGAAAACTCCCATGTCTACTAGTGGACATCTTGACTTGACTAAGGATGGCAAGTCGGTTGACCAAAAGGTCTACCACTCTATGATTGGTTCATTGTTATATCTATGTGCCTCCCATTCTGATATTATGCTAAGTGTGTGCATGTGTGCACGATATCGAGCGGCCCCCAAAGAATGTAATCTTAAGGCTGTGAAAAGGATAGTGAGATACTTAATACATACAACAAATTTTGGCTATTCCGACTTGGACTATGCTGGAGACAAGGTTGATAGAAAGTTCACTTCGGTTACTTGTCAATTTCTTGGTATATCTCTTGTATCTTGGTCCTCCAAGAAACAAAACTCGGTATCTTTATCCACCACCGAAGCGGAATACATTGCCGCCGGTTCATGTTGTTCTCAATTACTTTGGATGACCCAAACTCTTAAGGATTATGGGATCTATGTGAAACATGTTCCATTGCTTTGTGAAAATGAGAGTGCTATTAAGATTGCTCATAATCCAGTGCAACATTCTCGAACTAAGGACATTGATGTTCGTCATCATTTCATTCAAGATCATGTTGCTAAAGGGGACATTGATCTTAAGCATGTTCTTATCGATAAGAAATTGGCGGATATATTCACCAAACCGCTTGATGAGAAAGTATTTTGCCGTTTGAGAGGTGAATTGAACATCATTGATGCTTCAAACTTGGAGTAGGAACTCCATGTGGATACATGCAAGGCATGAGCCTATGACTAATCCTTGACTTTTCTCTTATGATGATGATCATGTGTCTTGTATATATTTGCACCCTTGCATGATATCTAACCCTTGTAGGTACTTGGATGAATTTAAATCCATGGGATTGCAACTCTCTCACATCTTGAGCAATCTCTACATCACCAAGTCTCTATATCATGGTGGTTGAAGACAAGGAAGCATAAAAACCCTTCAACATATCCTTTGACAAATTCTATATATATCAAAGTTCATTTGGTATCAAATTTCATGATTGTCATGTTGGATACACAAGTGCTCTTCCTTGCAAGGCTAACCCATGTAGGTAGATGAACTCAAACAATAAGTGGTGCTCCCAACCATTGATGCACTACATCAACCTTGAGCATCCCACACAAGTTCGACTACATGATCAAGTACAACACCACCACCCAAGGTATGTTATTCCATCTTAGAGAAGCTTTACCCAAGTCATGGGTCAAAGCAGCTCAACAAGATGTGAATAGATCAAAATGCTTAAACGAAAAATGGTAACCCAATTTTGAGCTTAAACGATGAGTATGACCTACGATCAAGTGTTCTCACTTGACTCCTCAGTCAATATACTCTAACATAGGTGACTTTGTCGCCAACCAATTCTAGATGAAGTTCCCTAGTGTTTCTCTGTGTTCTTGCATACTTCATCTAGATTTCTTTTCTTTGTTTCGTTCTGCATTCCCTACATCTAATTCATTGCAAATCTTTCAGTTAATTCATTGCAAATCTTTGTGAGATCTTATTTGCCTAGTGAGCTGAGGTGACAAATGTTCTCTCTGTGTTGAACTCGGTCATACCGATTTGTCTCTTTCGGTCAAGCCGAACCATTTCAGTGCAACCGAAAAATATAACTCGGTGTCACCGATTTCAGTATAGAAAAGACAATTTTCCACTTGTTCCTGCACTTTTGTTCCAGATCCACTCGATGATTCTTGTCCTCTACCAGCATCATATTATTTATGCTGCATTGCTCTGTGACTCAAGGACCAAACCTATTTTAACTCATACTCCATAAGATCCCTTCTCGGAAATTGATGTCAAAGGGGGAGAGAGAGATCACATCAAAGCTTAATCACTTAAAAAGGGGGAGAGAGTACTTTAACAGGGAGAGAGATAAACACTTCAACAAGGCCCAGATGCTTGGTGTTCAAGAGGAGAGAAGTCACACGTCTTTAAGAGGGTAAATAAATGTTTGTGTTATGTTTCTGTGATCTGATCTGTTTTTGCTCCGATTTTGGCTAGGGAAGGAAATATTTGAATTCATTGCATATCTTTTTACCTTTGGGGACATGTCTACCTATAGAGTACCTAGTACTCACTCTCTACATGTCATCCTAGTCTTGGTACTCTTGTGGCTCTTTTGCTTACTCTGTCTAGTAGATGTATCTGTGTTATCTAGCCTTGTTTACTCAGGTTCGTTTCTTCCTAAGCCAGCTCAAGACCACAAGGTAAGTATATGCATAAAACTCATGTGCATGAAGATCTCTTGCTAACGTACATATTGTTTGCAAGAAGGAATCATGAACATGAAGTTACAACTTCATATATTCACATCATTTGCTCTAATGCATATAGCCAAGATACATGTAACACATTGCTTGCTCTGTCGTCTTTCTGCATTCACATGCTCTTACATTCCATATTGACATGGTTGCATACATGTAGGGGGAGCCTATGCATGTTACATGTCTTTCCAAAGCTTTACTTGTTATTCTCTATATCTTTATCTAAAGCTTTGATGTATGTTGTCATCATTTACCAAAAAGGGGGAGATTGAAAGCACAAGTGCTCCCTGGGTGGTTTTGGTAATTAATGTCAACATATCTCTTGTTGGACTAATGTTTTATCTAGTATATTTCAGATAAGTTCAACAGATGAAGTGGCATGGACAAGAGGATGTGGAACCACTTCAAAATGCCAAGGACAAAAGATTGGCTCAAGCTCTAAAGCTCAAGACTCTACATTTTACTTTTAGTGATCCAAGATCACATTGAGTCCATAGGAAAGCCAATACTATTAAAAGGGTATGAGATGTTTCTTAATGGGTTTATTGCTCAAAATGCGTAGTGATATGCTCCAAAAACCCTCAACCACTTTCTCATATCACATATGTCCCAAATCAAAGATCAAACTTGGCCCCACCGAAAAATTCTATCCAGCGCCACTGAGTTCTCTTGACATAGCCACTGCCACAAACCCTAATCAATTCGGTCTCACTGATGGGATCTCGGTCTCACCGAGATGGGATTGCAAACTCTCTGTTGCCTGTTGCAATAATTTCGGTCTTACCGATATAAGCAATCGGTCCCACCGAGTTTGCCTGACCAACTCTTTGTTTTTCTTATTACCAAAATCAGTCTCACCGAGTTTGTGTAATCGATCAAATCAAGATGAGGTTTTACCCTAACCCTAGCACATCGGTCCCACCGAGTTGATCATATCGGTCCCACCGAAATGCCTAACAGTCACATTATGAACTAAATCGGTCTGACCGAGTTTCATTATTCGGTCCCACCGAGTTTGGTGAATTGTGTGTAGATTTTGTGTGGAGGCTATATATACCCCTCCACCCACTATTCATTCATGGGGAGAGCCATCAGAACATGACTACACTTCCAACATACATTTTCCGAGAGAGAACCACCTACTCATGTGTTGAGGTCAAGACACACCATTCCAAGTTTCCAACCACATAAATCTTGATCTCTAGCCTTCTCCAACTTGATTTCCACTCAAATCATCTTTCCACCAAATCCAAATCCATGAGAGAGAGTTGAGTGTTGGGGAGACTATCATATGAAGCACAAGAGCAAGGAGTTCATCATCAACACACCGTCTATTAGCTTTTGGAGACTGGTATCTCCTAGATTGGTTAGGTGTCACTTGGGAGCCTCTGACAAGATTGTGGAGTTGAACCAAGGAGTTTGTACAGGTAAGGAGATCGCCTACTTCGTGAAGATCTACCCTAGTGAGGCAAGTCCTTCATGGGCGATGGCCATGGTGGGATAGACAAGGTTGCTTGTTCATGGACCCTTCGTGGGTGAAGCCCTCCGTGGACTCGCGCAACCATTACCCTTTGTCGGTGTCAAAACCGGCGGGTCTCGGGTAGGGGGTCCCGAACTGTGCGTCTAAGGTTGATGGTAACAGGAGGTAGGGGACACAATGTTTTACCCAGTTTCAGGCCCTCTTGATGGAGGCAATACCCTACATCCTGCTTGATTGATATTGATGAGTATGAGGATTACAAGAGTTGATCTACCACGAGATTGTTGTGGCTAAAACCCTAGACGTCTAGCCTATATGATTGTGATTGCCCCTACGAACTAAACCCTTGAGTTTATAAAGACACCGGAGGGGACTAGGGTTGTACAAAGTCGGTTACAGAGAATGGAATCTTCATATCCAAATGCCAGGCTTGCCATCCATGCCAAGGAGAGTCCCATCCAGACATGGGAGAGAGTCTTCTGTCTTGTATCTTCACAGCCCATCAGTCCGGCCCATGTCCAACAGGTTAGAGCCCGAGGACCCCTTAATCCAGGACTCCCTCAGTAGCCCCTGAACCAGGCTTCAATGACGAGGTGTGCGTAGTGCAGATTGTCTTCGGCATTGCAAGGCAGGTTCCTCCTCCTATCACTTCAAAGTACCTGACTTAAGGAGCTTTATTCGGCCTTCCATTTAATGTCTCACCCATCGGCTTCCGTGCCTCCACACCTTCTGCTTCCATGTGTCGAGCGAATACGAGAGGCTGGGGTATTTTTGCACATAACCCCTCGGCCACGTAAGAAAGGCCTCTATTTAAAGGGATTGGATCTCAGATCCATTCCACACCCAGCGGAAAATCCTCATAGTCTAGCCAGGGGAAACCATTCAACATGGCTAGCGTCCCCAATTCTTCCTCTCGCCCTCACGACTCCGAAAAAGGTGATTGGGGGAGATGTTCTGTATCCCATAAGCGGTTGGTTAAGCTCCAAACACAGGGATTCCTCCCCCTCCCCCCCCCCCGCGGATCTGGTCCCTGTTCGAGCAGGATTGACCTCCTTCACAGGCAAAGTTCTGGCAGAAAATTTCCCCAATCCAACCAGGGGGAATGGGTGTGCTTCGTATCCTACTTGTTGAGAGGCGCCGGGTTTCCAATCCACCCTTTCCTCCATGGACTCCTGGAGTATTACGGCCTCCAACTGCACAAGCTCACGCCGGCCTCTATCCTGCACATTGCGGGTTTTGTTTCCCTTTGAGAGCTTTTCTTGGGCTGTGAAGCCCACTTTGATTTGTGGAGGAAGCTATTCTGCCTCGTCCCTCGCAACCAAGATGGGTCGATATTCGAGGTGGGCGGCTCCGAAGTATGGCGCATAGCTGGGACCGGATACCTGTCTAGTACACCGAAGAAGGCGCCCTCAGAATGGTTCTATATTGAGGACATCGCTCTCCCCGACCCAGTTCTAATGGTTCTATATCAAGGAGGAAGATAGCACGGAAGTCCGTCAATTGATGGGCAAGATAAGGACACTTGCCCAGTCCGGATTATGAATAATCACTACTGCAAGATGGTCCAAACGCGGCACTATGATCAGAGACCCTTCGAGAAACTGTGTGCGATGCAATGATCGCAGACGGTGGTGTAGGAAAACCGTCAAAACAGGTGCAAAACATTTGCGATGACAGATGCATCAAACCCGGTTCAGAATTTAGTTGCGTGTGCGATGCAGGGCATACGGTTCAGCTCAATGAACTGTTTGTGATGAGGAGGCACAAAAGAAACGGGCAGCCAGATGAAGGCGTGTGCGATATACAACATGCGGTTCACTGGGATGAACTGTGTGTGATTAGGCAACACAATGGAAACGGTTCAACTGAACAAGATGTGTGTGATACACGGCAAACAGGTCCGTAATCTCAAATGTGTGCGAAGACCAATAATAACAGAGATGATTGCTGCTAATAAGCCATGTGAATTGCTCTGTCTACAGTAGAATAACATCTGTATATATATATATAACTAAAATAAACATCCAATTACATAAGTGACTATACAGATCATTCGCACACACCTCAATAAACAATTGCATGCATTCTAAAGTAGGAGAAACGATCGTCTAGTCATCTACTTCTTGTGACGCTCCCGCCACTGCTATGTGGCTCAATCCCTCGTCTGGGTCAGGAAGAAGATAGTTCCTCATGTCAACGATCCGCCTGTACATCTCGTAGCTTGTGTACGCGTCCATGGCCGCGTACTTGACATGTTGTTCATCCAGTCTCTTATGCCATGCACTGTGCCAGGCGTTCTTGTCCTTATTGCTCTCTTGCTTCATCTTCACGTAGTAGGGGTCAATGATGGCCGAGGTGAGGTCAACCAGGGAGTTTAGTTTGCTTTTGTCGGTGCCCCAGACCTTGTAGTGGTGCTGGATGTTGACAAGATTCGGGCATTTCAAGTCCGAAACCTTGAGCGCTTTTAGATCGTTGGTGGTGTCCACCGTAGCGAAACTGTAGTCAGAGCTCTTGATAAACCTGGAGAAACGCTCGCAAGGCCTTGTGGCAAGGTGGAAGTGGTAGACGAGGACGTCATGTCGCTTCCACAACTGGGCAACGACAACCTTCTGATCGTGCCCGGCACGACCGATGGTGTACTCGAGGTCGAAGCCGACCACTCGGTACTTATCCTCAGCAAGGAACTGATCCATAGTTTGGATGGAGCTCTCCACTGAGACCGGATCGTTCTTGTACACCAATGAGAGGACCTTCCCCCTCATGTGGGTGTCCACTACGTGATGTGTGTGCTGAACTGCCCGCCGTTCTCGTCGTCGGCCGCTAGGAGCGCCATTGGAGCCACGGGGAGCGCCATTGGAACCGCTGGATCTCCTCTCTGTTTGTGTCCTCGTGGGTGTGCTTATTGTGACGAGTGAGATGAGAGATGAAGGTAAATGACTGCAGTAATAAAAGGGGGCCGGGCCGCGTGGATTCTCGGCGCATCCGCATGGCAGTTTTTGCAGCGGGTAACTGCATCATCGCGACGCGCCCGGCGCAACCGCTTGCACACGAACGTGCATGATCGTGCGCCGGCCCAAAACACTGGCAGCGCGTGTGGAGGGACGAGGGCAAAGCACCCGAAGGGACGTGAGAGCAGAGCGTGCATCGCGGGACGCGAGCATAGCACGCCGCGGCCGCCTGGACCGCAAGCAACCACACGCATGGAGCAGTTGAACATGCAACAAATGCTCGCCTACAAGCCGGCCGACAGTTGCGTCGCTGCGTAGAGAGCGGCCATGTGGTACCACCTCTGTCTTGTCTATAGTCTCCTTTATATTCCGTGGCATATTTTGCCCTCAAATTTAACCAACAAAATGTTAATTCATGTTTAAAAATTATATAATTGGAAACTATGTTCAAGTACAAATCCAACTATATAATCTTTGGCGACATGCATTCATATTTTATTAGTTAAATCATACTTATAAACCAGGATGGTGGTATAGTAGGTAATTAAATCGCAAATGTTTTTTTATTAACCGTATGTGTACGTGGCCTTTCGTCCTCCTTTCGCACGTCTTGTCACCCCGCCGTCGCAGACGGCTTACAGCGCAAGCTTGAGCAGCGCGCGGGGGCGTTCTTTTTGCCAAATGGTGGCGCCAATGAATTGTCGGTGAGCCCGTTCCCATGCAACCTCGCAGGTTCCCGCACAAGCTTCCCGCCCGACTTGGTGAAATCCCTCAAAATCCCAATGCTTACCGGCTAGCTATAAAACCCCTCACGGTCGCGAGCCCTGCGTCGCATTTTCCCCTCCATCCATGTATCTTATCTCGTCTGCTTCTCCCACATTCGCCAATGGCACCAGTTCTTCATCGTCGCTCAGCCACTCTGCCGTCATCAGAGGACAGCTCCAGCTGGGAGGCTACACCGCGGCGGCGGCGGAGTCCCCGGTGTAGTGTAGTGCGCGTGGCGTCCCTATTGGGTGTGTGCGGAACACCCACCACACGCTCCACCGTCGGTGCCCGCCGGCAGCTGTTTCCGGCCGCTGTTGCTACCACACCACAGTTGAAAGCCAGGGCCATCGCCCGCTCCACCGCCGCAGCCCGAAGGCGGGAGATGGCCGTCGTGGCCGCCACCCCACTGCCGGCCACTGTGGCCATCACCCTCTCTGCCATTGCGGCCCGAAGGCAGGAGGTGGTGGTCGTGGCCACCACCCCGTCGTTGGCCACCGTGGCCGCCAGCCCACCATTGACCGTCGGGGTCATCACCCACTCCGCCACCACCACCCGAAGGCGGGAGGCGGAGGTGGATGCCCGCACGTGGGACAGTGACCTTGCGCGCTACACTGAGTTCCTGTGGGAGGAGGAGGAGCACCTCGTCAAGCACGCAAAGAGCCTTACCGCTGCAGTGGCAGCGGCACACACCTCTTTAGAGGCGGGGAATCAGGAGATCTACGAGGAGAACCACCGCTTCAAGAGGGGTCGTCTGGAGTGGCAGAGGGCGTTCGAGGCGAGTGTTGCTGAAGCTGCATTAGCGGCAGGCACCGCATTGTGGTTGCCCAGCTCGTCGGTAGGCTCCTCCTCCTCCGCCTCTTACCGAGCGCGCTCGGCAGAGGAGAGGCAGCTGGAAGTAGTACAAAGCCCCTCCGCGGTAGTAGTAGTAGTAGTAGTAGTAGTAGTATTTAGGGGCTATTTTGTTCAGTTCATCTGACTATAGATGTGGTGGAACTGTACAACGTACTTAAAATTAGCTAGTATATATAGTTGAACTAGCTATTTCAGTACATGGTTGGCAACAATTGGGGAAAAGTTTGGTCGGTTCAGCTGTTGAGTTGAACTGTTTGTATAAATTAAGAATGACTCCTTAATCTATGAATGAAATCTATGCTTAATTACAGAATTTTAGTTGCAAAAACTAGATATTGCTAGTGATTTTTAGCTTCATATTTTGACAAATTGCAATGTTACAAGGATTGACAAATCTTACCAAATTGTTTGTACGTGGTTCCACAGGTCATCCAAAACAACTGTTTGCGTTGAAGGGATGCACAAATCCTGCGCCGCTCTCACTTTGCATACTGGTGTTCTATCTAAAATGTTTGCGATCAAGAGCTGCAGAAATCCTGCTCGGCACATTTTCTCTTGGCTTCCTGGGGAAGCTCTTGGTTTGCATACGGGTGTTCTAACTAAAACGTTTGCAATGAGTGTTTTATATTTAAAAGCGAATTAAACTATGGCTTGGGCGCCATTAACGAAGAGGATACGAGCAAGGCGGACGGCCATGGAAGTCAAAGGGCTCGCTTCCCAGTGAGCCTGCGTAGCGTACAGCTCGCACGCTTCCCAGTGAGCCTACGCATTCAAGGACAGCTTGCAGGCCTCTCGATCATCCTGTGCACCGGACGACGCTCGCACGCCTCCCGTTTAGTCAAGATCAAGCAGCTGTCCGCACAACACCTCCTACATCCATTAAAACCAAGACACGTGGTGTCACGTGAATGGTTAACAGAATTGTGCATTTACTAGAATTTAAAGATCAGACATCTCAATGTTTTGCCGGCAATCAACGGTGCCCCGGTGTTTCAAATTCATTCTCATTTCTTGCATGGGACCTAAGCATGCACCCAGGGACACATATTTGATTTTTCAACCAATTAATATGCATTGGAGTATGTGCATGTAGTTCAAATTTGAATTATGCACATAAATGCATTGAAAACTCACTTAATGCATAAAAATGTCCAAACGAACCCCCAAAAATCACAAAAATTCACACAACACTCATGTTGTTCTATGTTGACACGAGAAAAAAAATTGAAAGCAATAAGAGGCAATGGATATCATTTCGTCCACAAAGGTGGGACGTTCCCTACCAAAAACCATCATGCTTGTTGTCAGAAGCTCCGGTTTGTGAGAAGCATATACCCAAACCTGCCCCAAATGGGACAAAATTTGTACCACGGCATGTTGATGCCGCTCCATGATAGCATGCCAAGTTTCATGAACTTTAGACGAGTTTTGGATTTACTAGAATTTAAAAACCATGCATCTCAATGTTTTGCCGGCAATTAATGGTGCCCCGGTGTTTGAAATTCATTCCCATTTCTTACATGGGACCTAAGCATGCACCCAAGGACACATATTTGATTTTTCAACCAATTTATATGCACTGGAGCATGTGCATGTAGTTCAAATTTGAATTATGCACATAAATGCATTGAAAACTCAGTTAATGCATAAAAATGTCCAAACGAACCCCGAAAATTCACAAAAAATCACACAACACTTTGATAACCCACAAGTATAGGGGATCGCAACAGTTTTCGAGGGTAGAGTATTCAACCCAAATTTATTGATTCGACACAACGGGAGCCAAAGAATATTCTCAAGTATTAGCAGCTGAGTTGTCAATTCGACCACACCTGGAAATAATATCTGCAACAAAGTAATATGATAGTAGTGGTAACAGTGGTAAAAGTAACGGTCGCAGTTTTGGTTTTATAGTGATTGTAACAGTAGCAACGGAAAAGTAAATAAGCGAAGATCAGTATATGAAAAGCTCATAGGCATTGGATCGGTGATGGAGAATTATGTCGGATGCGGTCAATCATGCAACACTTATAACATAGGGTGACACAGAACTAGCTCCAGTTCATCAATGTAATGTAGGCATGTATTCCGAATATAGTCATACGTGCTTATGGAAAAGAACTTGCATGACATCTTTTTTCCTACCCTCCCGTGGCAGCGGGGTCCTATTGGAAACTAAGGGATATTAAGGCCTCCTTTTAATAGAGTACCAGACCAGAGCATTAACACATAGTGAATACATGAACTCCTCAAACTATGGTCATCACCGGTAAGTATCCCGATTATTGTCACTTTGGGGTTAACGGATCATAACACATAATAGGTGACTATAGACTTGCAAGATAGGATCAAGAACTCACATATATTCATGAAAACATAATAGGTTCAGATCTGAAATCATGGCACTTGGGCCCTAGTGACAAGCATTAAGCATTGCAAAGTCATAGCAACATCAATCTCGGAACATAGTGGATACTAGGGATCAAACCTTGACAAAATTAACTCGATTACATGATAAATCTCATCCAACCCATCACCGTTCAGCAAGCCTACGATGGAATTACTCACGCACGGCGGTGAGCATCATGAAATTGGTGATGGAGGAAGGTTGATGATGACGATGGCGGCGGATTCCCATCTTTGGAGCCCTGAACGGACTCCAGATCAGCCCTCCCGAGAGAGTTTAGGGCTTGGCAGCGGCTCTGTATCGTAAAACGCGATGAATCCTTCTCTCTAATTTTTTTCTCCCCGAACACGAATATATGGAGTCAAGATGGCCGTCGGTAGAGCATCAGGGGGCCCACGAGGCAGGGGGCGTGCCCAGGGGGGTAGGTGCGCCCCCAACCTCGTGGACAGGGTGTGGGCCCCTGATGTTGATTCTTTCGCCAGTATTTTCTATATATTCCAAAAATAATCTCCGTTGATTTTCAGGTCATTCCGAGAACTTTTATTTCTGCACAAAAATAACATCATGGCAATTCTGCTGAAAATAGCGTCAGTCCGTGTTAGTTCCATTCAAATCATGCAAGTTAGAGTCCAAAACAAGGGCAAAAGTGTTTGGAAAAGTAGATACGACGGAGATGTATCAACTCCCCCAAGCTTAAACCTTTTCTTGTCCTCAAGCAATTTAGTTGACAAACTGAAAGTGCTAAAGAAAAACTTTTACAAACTCTGTTTGCTCTTCATTAACATTATCACTAGGTACATGTTCATTACCTGATTGTGTTTCAGCCTCAGAAATAGAAATATCATTGGGATTTTCAAGTGTGTCAACAACAGGTTCACTAGAAGCATACAAAGTCCTATCATTTTTCTTCTTCTTCCTCTTAGAAGGACTAGGTGTATCAACATTAATTCTCTGAGAATCTTGCTCAATTCTCTTAGGATGGCCCTCAGGATACAAAGGTTCCTGAGTCATTTCAGATCTGAAATCATGGCACTCGGGCCCTAGTGACAAGCATTAATCATAGCAAAGTCATAGCAACATCAATCTCAGAACATAGTGGATACTAGGTATCGAACCCTAACAAAACTAACTCGATTACATGATAAATCTCATCCAACCCATCACCGTCCGGCAAGCCTACGATGGAATTACTCACGCACAGCGGTGAGCATCATGAAATTGGTGATGGAGGAAGGTTGATGATGACAATGGCAAAGCATAAGTGGCATCATCAATAAAATGCGACATATCAGAATGAATAGCAGGAGTAGGTGTCGCAAGTTTGCTCAAAACAGAAGGTGAATCAAGTGCAGAGCTAGATGACAGTTCCTTACCTCCCCTCGTAGTTGAGGGAAAAATCTTGGTTCTTTGATCTTTCAAGTTCTTCATAGTGATCAGCAGATATAAATCCCAAGTGACTCAAATAATAGAGCTATGCTCCCCGGCAACGGCACCAGAAAATAGTCTTGATAACCCACAAGTATAGGGGATCGCAACAGTTTTTGAGGGTAGAGTATTCAACCCAAATTTATTGATTCGACACAAGGGGAGCCAAAGAATATTCTCAAGTATTAGCAGTTGAGTTGTCAATTCAACCACACCTGGAAATAATATTTGCAGCAAAGTATTTAGTAGCAAAGTAATATGGTAGTAGTGGTAACAGTGGTAAAAGTAACGGTAGCAGTTTTGGTTTTATAGTGATTGTAACAGTAGCAACGGAAAAGTAAATAAGCGAAGATCAGTATATGAAAAGCTCGTAGGCATTGGATCGGTGATGGAGAATTATGTCGGATACGGTCAATCATGCAACACTTATAACATAGGGTGACACAGAACTAGCTCCAGTTCATCAATGTAATGTAGGCATGTATTCCGAATATAGTCATACGTGCTTATGGAAAAGAACTTGCATGACATCTTTTTTCCTACCCTCCCGTGGCAGCGGGGTCCTATTGGAAACTAAGGGATATTAAGGCCTCCTTTTAATAGAGTACCAGACCAGAGCATTAACACATAGTGAATACATGAACTCCTCAAACTATGGTCATCACCGGTAAGTATCCCGATTATTGTCACTTTGGGGTTAATGGATCATAACACATAATAGGTGACTATAGACTTGCAAGATAGGATCAAGAACTCACATATATTCATGAAAACATAATAGGTTCAGATCTGAAATCATGGCACTTGGGCCCTAGTGACAAGCATTAAGCATTGCAAAGTCATAGCAACATCAATCTCGGAACATAGTGGATACTAGGGATCAAACCTTGACAAAATTAACTCGATTACATGATAAATCTCATCCAACCCATCACCATCCGGCAAGCCTACGATGGAATTACTCACGCACGGCGGTGAGCATCATGAAATTGGTGATGGAGGAAGGTTGATGATGACGATGACGGCGGATTCCCCTCTTCTGAGCCCTGAACGGACTCCAGATCAGCCCTCCCGAGAGAGTTTAGGGCTTGGCGGCGGCTCTGTATCATAAAACGTGATGAATCCTTCTCTCTAATTTTTTTCTCTCCGAACATGAATATATGGAGTCAAGATGGCCGTCGGTAGAGCATCAGGGGGCCCATGGGGCAGGGGGCGTGCCCAGGGGGGTAGGTGCGCCCCCAACCTCGTGGACAGGGTGTGGGCCCCTGACGTTGATTCTTTCGCCAGTATTTTCTATATATTCCAAAAATAATCTCCGTTGATTTTCAGGTCATTCCGAGAACTTTTATTTCTGCACAAAAATAACATCATGGCAATTCTGCTGAAAACAGCATCAGTCCGTGTTAGTTCCATTCAAATCATGCAAGTTAGAGTCCAAAACAAGGGCAAAAGTGTTTGGAAAAGTAGATACGACGGAGATGTATCAACTCCCCCAAGCTTAAACCTTTTCTTGTCCTCAAGCAATTTAGTTGACAAACTGAAAGTGCTAAAGAAAAACTTTTACAAACTCTGTTTGCTCTTCATTAACATTATCACTAGGTACATGTTCATTACCTGATTGTGTTTCAGCCTCAGAAATAGAAATATCATTGGGATTCTTAGGTCTGCCAACAACAGGTTCACTAGAAGCATACAAAGTCCTATCATTTTTCTTCTTCCTCCTCTTAGAAGGACTAGGTGTATCAACATTAGTTCTCTGAGAATCTTGCTCAATTCTCTTAGGATGGCCCTCAGGATACAAAGGTTCCTGAGTCATTTTACCACCTCTAGTCATAACTCTAACAACATTATCATTTTTCTTAACATTTAATTCATTGAGCAAATCATTCTGAGCCTTAAGTACTTGTTCTACATGAGTGGTAACCATAGAAGCTTGTTTACTAATAAGTTTAAGTTCACCTTTAACTCTAGACATATAATCACTCAAGTGTTCAAGCATATCAGCATTGTGTTTCAATTGTCTACCAACATAAGCATTGAAGTTTTCGTGTTTAACCATAAAAATTATCAAACTCATCTAAGCATTGGCTAGCAGACTTATTACAAGGAATATCACCTTCATCAAATCTATAGAGAGAATTTACCTTTACTACCTATGTCGGGTTATCAAGACCATGTATTTCTTCAATGGGTGGTAAATTCTTAACATCTTCAGCTTTAATACCTTTTTCTTTCATAGATTTCTTTGCTCTTGCATATCTTCAGGACTGAGAAATAGAATACCCCTTTTCTTCGGAGTTGGCTTAGGAGTTGGTTCAGGAAGTGTCCAATTATTTTCATTAGTCAACATATTATTCAATAGAATTCAGCTTGATCAATAGTTCTTTCCCTGAAAACACAACCAACACAACTATCCAGGTAGTCTCTGGAAGCATCGGTTAGTCCGTTATAAAAGATATCAAGTATTTCATTTTTCTTGAGAGGGTGATCAGGCAAAGCATTAAGTAATCGGGGAAGCCTCCCCGAAGCTTGTGGGAGACTCTCTTCTTCAATTTGCACAAAATTATATATTTCCCTTAAAGCAGCTAGTTTCTTATGAGGGGGGTAATATTTAGCAGAGAAGTAATAAATCATATCCTGGGGACTACGCACACAACCAGGATCAAGAAAATTAAACCATGTTTTACCACCACCCTTTAATGAGAATGGGAATAACTTAAGGATAAAGTAATAGCGAGTTTTCTCATCATTAGTGAATAGGGTGGCTATATCATTTAATTTAGTAAGATGTGCCACAACAGTTTCAGATTCATAGCCATAGAAAGGATCAGATTCAACCAACGTAATTAACTCAGGATCGACAGAGAAATCATAATCCTTATCAGTAATAAAGATAGGTGAAGTAGCAAAAGCAGGGTCATATTTCATTCTAGCATTCAATGACTTTTCTTTAAGCTTAGCTAATAATTTCTTAAGATCAGATCTATCATTGCAAGCTAAGAAGTCTCTAGTAGTTTATTCATCCATAACATAACCCTCAGGCACAACAGGCAATTCATATCTAGGGGAGAATCTTCATCATCACTTTCATCAGTATTACCAGATTCAATAATTTCATTCTCTCTAGCCCTAGCAAGTTGTTCATGAAGAAATTCACCTAATGGCACAGTAGTATCAAGCATAGAAGTAGTTCCATCATAAGTATCATGCAAAGCATAAGTGGCATCATCAATAAAATGCGACATATCAGAATGAATAGAAGGAGTAGGTGTCGCAAGTTTGCTCAAAACAGAAGGTGAATCAAGTGCAGAGCTAGATGACAGTTCCTTACCTCCCCTCGTAGTTGAGGGAAAAATCTTGGTTCTTTGATCTTTCAAGTTCTTCATAGTGATCAGCAGATATAAATCCCAAGTGACTCAAATAATAGAGCTATGCTCCCCGGCAACGGCACCAGAAAATAGTCTTGATAACCCACAAGTATAGGGGATCGCAACAGTTTTTGAGGGTAGAGTATTCAACCCAAATTTATTGATTCGACACAAGGGGAGCCAAAGAATATTCTCAAGTATTAGCAGTTGAGTTGTCAATTCAACCACACCTGGAAATAATATTTGCAGCAAAGTATTTAGTAGCAAAGTAATATGGTAGTAGTGGTAACAGTGGTAAAAGTAACGGTAGCAGTTTTGGTTTTATAGTGATTGTAACAGTAGCAACGGAAAAGTAAATAAGCGAAGATCAGTATATGAAAAGCTCGTAGGCATTGGATCGGTGATGGAGAATTATGTCGGATACAGTCAATCATGCAACACTTATAACATAGGGTGACACAGAACTAGCTCCAGTTCATCAATGTAATGTAGGCATGTATTCCGAATATAGTCATACGTGCTTATGGAAAAGAACTTGCATGACATCTTTTTTCCTACCCTCCCGTGGCAGCGGGGTCCTATTGGAAACTAAGGGATATTAAGGCCTCCTTTTAATAGAGTACCAGACCAGAGCATTAACACATAGTGAATACATGAACTCCTCAAACTATGGTCATCACCGGTAAGTATCCCGATTATTGTCACTTTGGGGTTAACGGATCATAACACATAATAGGTGACTATAGACTTGCAAGATAGGATCAAGAACTCACATATATTCATGAAAACATAATAGGTTCAGATCTGAAATCATGGCACTTGGGCCCTAGTGACAAGCATTAAGCATTGCAAAGTCATAGCAACATCAATCTCGGAACATAGTGGATACTAGGGATCAAACCTTGACAAAATTAACTCGATTACATGATAAATCTCATCCAACCCATCACCGTCCGGCAAGCCTACGATGGAATTACTCACGCACGGCGGTGAGCATCATGAAATTGGTGATGGAGGAAGGTTGATGATGACGACGACGGCGGATTCCCCTCTTCTGAGCCTTGAACGGACTCCAGATCAGCCCTCCCGAGAGAGTTTAGGGCTTGGCGGCGGCTCTGTATCATAAAAAGTGATGAATCCTTCTCTCTAATTTTTTTCTCTCCGAACACGAATATATGGAGTCAAGATGGCCGTTGGTAGAGCATCAGGGGGCCCATGAGGCAGGGGGCGTGCCCAGGGGGGTAGGTGCGCCCCCAACCTCATGGACAGGGTGTGGGCCCCTGACGTTGATTCTTTCGCCAGTATTTTCTATATATTCCAAAAATAATCTCCGTTGATTTTCAGGTCATTCCGAGAACTTTTATTTTTGCACAAAAATAACATCATGGCAATTCTGCTGAAAACAGCATCAGTCCGTGTTAGTTCCATTCAAATCATGCAAGTTAGAGTCCAAAACAAGGGCAAAAGTGTTTGGAAAAGTAGATACGACGGAGATGTATCAACTCCCCCAAGCTTAAACCTTTTCTTGTCCTCAAGCAATTTAGTTGACAAACTGAAAGTGCTAAAGAAAAACTTTTACAAACTCTGTTTGCTCTTCATTAACATTATCACTAGGTACATGTTCATTACCTGATTGTGTTTCAGCCTCAGAAATAGAAATATCATTGGGATTCTCAAGTGTGTCAACAACAGGTTCACTAGAAGCATACAAAGTCCTATCATTTTTCTTCTTCTTCCTCTTAGAAGGACTAGGTGTATCAACATTAGTTCTCTGAGAATCTTGCTCAATTCTCTTAGGATGGCCCTCAGGATACAAAGGTTCCTGAGTCATTTCAGATCTGAAATCATGGCACTCGGGCCCTAGTGACAAGCATTAATCATAGCAAAGTCATAGCAACATCAATCTCAGAACATAGTGGATACTAGGTATCGAACCCTAACAAAACTAACTCGATTACATGATAAATCTCATCCAACCCATCACCGTCCGGCAAGCCTACGATGGAATTACTCACGCACGGCGATGAGTATCATGAAATTGGTGATGGAGGAAGGTTGATGATGACGATGGCGACGGATTCCCCTCTCTGGAGCCCCGAACGGACTCTAGATCAGCCCTCCCGAGAGAGTTTAGGGCTTGGCGGCGGCTCCGTATCGTAAAACGCGATGAATCCTTCTCTCTGATTTTTTTTCTCCCCGAACATGAATATATGGAGTCAAGATAGACGTCGGTGGAGCATCAGCGGGCCCACGAGGCAGGGGTGCGCGCCCAAGGGGGTAGGCACGCCCCCACCCTTGTGGACAGGGTGTGGGCCCCCTGATGTTGATTCTTTCGCCATTATTTTCTATATATTCCAAAAATAATCTCCGTTGATTTTAAGATCATTCCGAGAACTTTTATTTCTGCACAAAAATAACACCATGGCAATTTTGCTCAAAACTGCGTCAGTATGTGTTAGTTCCATTCAAATCATGCAAGTTAGAGTCCAAAACAAGGGCAAAAGTGTTTGGAAAAGTAGATATGACGGAGATGTTTCAACTCCCCCAAGCTTAAACCTTTGCTTGTCCTCAAGAAATTCAGTTGACAAACTGAAAGTGCTAAAGAACAACTTTTACAAACTCTGTTTGCTCTTGTTGTTGTAAATATGTAAAGCCAGCATTCAAGTTTTCAGCAAAGATTATGAACTAACCATATTCACAATAACATTTAGGTATCATGTTTACTCATATTAATGGCATAATCAACTAGCGAGCAATAATAATAAATCTCGGATGACAACACTTTCTCAAAACAATCATAATATGATATAACAAATGGTATCTCGCTAGCCCTTTCTAAGACCGCAAAACATAAATGCAGAGCACCTTTAAAGATCAAGGACTGACTAGACATTGTAATTCATGGTAAAAGAGATCCAGTCAAGTCATACTCAATGTAAACTAACGATAATACATGCAGATGACAGCGGTGCTCTCCAACTGGCGCTTTTTAATAGAGGATGACGACTCAACATAAAAGTAAATAGATAAGCCCTTCGCAGAGGGAAGCAAGGATTTGTACGGGTGCTAGAGATCTGTTTTGAAATAGAGATGAATAATATTTTGAGCCGTATACTTTCATTGTCAACATAACAACCGAGAGATCTCGATATCTTCCATGCTACACACATTATAGGTGATTCTCAAGCAGAATGGTAAAGTTTATACCCCCCACCACCAACAAGCATCAATCCATGGCTTCCCCGAAACAATGTGTGCCTCCAACTAACAACAATCCTTTGGGAGTTTTGTTTGCAATTATTTTGATTTTATTTGAGCATGGGACTGGGCATCCTGGTGACCAGCCATTTTCTCGTGAGTGAGGAGGGGAGTCCACTCCTCTTGAGAATAACCCGCCTAGCATGGAAGATACAGACAGCCCTAGTTGATACATGAGCTATTCGAGCATACACAACAGAATGTTTACTTGAAGGTTTAGAGTTTGGGCATACAAATTTACTTGGAACGACAGGTAGATACCATATATAGGAAGGTATGGTGGACTCATATGGAATAACTTTGGGGTTTATGGAGTTGGATGCACAAGCAGTATTCCCGCTTAGTACAAGTGAAGGCTAGAAAGAGACTGGGAAGCGACCATCTAGAGAGCGACAACAGTCATGAACATGCATTAAAATTAATCAACACTGGCCTAGGACAACAGTCATGACTCATGGGCCAGTTCGGATAGCTGCCGCAAACAAGGAAGATTCCACAAGACTTGGTGGTCAAGACAAGGACTCCTCCCCCACTGACGTATTGGGATAGGACTCTTGTCATCCTAGGCCTCTGGTGCATTATATAAACTAGAGGAAGGCTAGTCGATAGATATACAAACAATCATAATTATAGGCTAGCTTCTAGGGTTTAGCTCTGCGATCTCGTGGTAGATCAACTCTTGTAAAACTCATATCATCAAGATAAATCAAGCAGGAAGTAGGGTATTACCTCCATCAAGAGGGCCCGAACCTGGGTAAACATCATGTCCCCCGCCCCCTGTTACCATCCGCCTTAGACGCATAGTTCGGGACCCCCTACCCGAGATCCACCGGTTTTGACACCGACACTTGGTTTGGGTAAATGGGTTTTCCGTGTGGCTTCAACTAATCTGATAAATCTGCAATGTGCTTATTTTTCATCAACATATCTTACTGATAGCATGCGAACCCTTACTTAACCTGATGACTAACTACCTTATATGTGTTGCAGGGAAACAATGGGAAGCACTGAGGTTTACAATCGAGGTTAGCACATGCATGGTCCGTTGTCTAATAGCACATTATTGTGCAATTGCAGGAACCATTCTAATATTTTGGTTTTTAACAATTTGGTCTTGCACATGTAGGTCCTGCTGTCAGAGGTTTTGACCCACTGTTCGACCCTTTTTGCATATGGGGAAATGAGTTCTCCATGAATATCAATCAAATCAAGAAACCCAAAAAGATTGTTAGGATAAAGAAATTAGCAACAAAAAACAACAAGATCTTTGTATGCACAATGAAGAAGACATCAGTTCACTACAAGATGGTACTAACTATTATACCTTGCCTTTTTTAGTCCTTTGCCCCATTTCCAATATAGAGAAGATATTTATGCACATCCTTGTTTTCAGGCCTTTCCAAAGCAGTGCACTAATGATTAACTCTCAAACCACCTCTATGGCCAGGAGGCGAGGAAGGTTTTCATACAACACCCACGGTTCAATATTGAAGTGTTCCCGAAGAGGTCGAAGGACAGACGCACTAGCCTAAAGTTGCAAAGACCTTCAACATGAATGAAGGCTCAATATTCGCCTTCCGCTTCAGCAGTTTTCCAGATGAGATGCATCTGTCTATATACCGTCTATGATTCTAATTTCAAAAGGTTCTACATGTTGCATATGGAACTTGCTGCTGGTGCAGTTGTGTAATGGGGTAGCTGAGTGCTGAAGCTATATTATGTTGTACTGTGATGTATTTCAACTATGAAATTCTACTTCCTTAATATGGAAATGAAATATATTGTGTGTTTAATATGAATGTCAATTGGATTAATAAATGGATAATTAATAATAGGGCAATTAGCCCGCTAATGGCGAATTAGCCTGCTAATTGGGTTTTGATATTGCAAACGGTTGTTGAAAAAATTGTTGGGGAACGTAGCAGAAATTCAAAATTTTCCTACGTGTCACCAAGATCTATCTATGGAGAAACCAGCAACGAGGGGAAGGAGAGTGCATCTACATACCCTTGTAGATCGCTATGCGGAAGCGTTCAAGAGAACGGGTTGAAGGAGTCGTACTCGTCGTGATCCAAATCACCGGAGATCCTAGTGCCGAACGGACGGCACCTCCGCGTTCAACACACGTACAGCCCGGTGACGTCTCCCATGCCTTGATCCAGCAAGGAGAGAGGGAGAGGTTGAGGAAGACTTCATCCAGCAGCAGCACAACGGCATGGTGGTGGTGGAGGAGCGTGGCTATCCTGCAGGGCTTCGCCAAGCACCGCGTGAGAGGAGGAGGGAGAGGGGTAGGGCTGCGCCAGGGAGAGATCAAATCGTGTCTTGGGCAGCCCAAAATCCCCACTATTTATAGGAGAAGGGGAGGAGGGTGCGCCCCCTCTAGGGTTCCCACCCCTAGGGGGGCGGCATCCCTAGATGCGATGGAGGGGGGGGGCGGCCAAGAGGGGGAGAAGGGGGCGCGCCCTAGGGTGGGCCTTAGGCCCATCTGCGCCTAGGGTTTCCCCCTTCTCCTCCTAGCTATGCCTTGGGCCTTGTGGGAGGCGCACCAGCCCACTCAGGGGCTGGTCCCTTCCCACTCTTGGCCCACGCAAGCCTCCGGGGCTGGTGGCCCCACTTGGTGGACCCCCGGGACCCTCCCGGTGGTCCCGGTACGTTACCGATAAAACCCGAAACTTTTCCGGTGACCAAAACAGGACTTCCCATATATAAATCTTTACCTCCGGACCATTTCGGAACTCCTCGTGACGTCCGGGATCTCATCCGGGACTCCGAACAACATTCAGTAACCACATACAAACTTCCTTTATAACCCTAGCGTCATCGAACCTTAAGTGTGTAGACCCTACGGGTTCAGGAATCATGCAGACATGATCGAGACGTTCTCCGGTCAATAACCAACAGCGGGATCTGGATACCCATGTTGGTTCCCACATGTTCCATGATGATCTCATCGGATGAACCACGATGTCGAGGATTCGATCAATCCCGTATATAATTCCCTTTGTCTAGCGGTATTGTACTTGCCCGAGATTCGATCGTCAGTATCCCGATACCTTGTTCAATCTCGTTACTGGCAAGTCTCTTTTACTCGTTCTGTAACACATCATCCCGTGATCAACTCCTTGGTCACATTGTGCACATTATGATGATGTCCTACCGAGTGGGCCCAGAGATACCTCTCCGTTTACACGGAGTGACAAATCCCAGTCTCGATTCGTGCCAACCCAACAGACACTTTCGGAGATACCTGTAGTGTACCTTTATAGCCACCTAGTTACGTTGTGACGTTTGGCACACCCAAAGTATTCCTACGGTATCTGGGAGTTGCACAATCTCATGGTCTAAGGAAATGATACTTGACATTGGAAAAAGCTTTAGCATGCGAACTACACGATCTTGTGCTATGCTTAGGATTGGGTCTTGTCCATCACATCATTCTCCTAATGATCTGATCCCGTCATCAACGACATCCAATGTCCATGGTCAGGAAACCGTAACCATCTATTGATCAATGAGCTAGTCAACTAGAGGCTTACTAGGGACATGGTGTTGTCTATGTATCCACACATGTATCTGAGTTTCCTATCAATACAATTCTAGCATGGATAATAAACGATTATCATGAACAAGGAAATATAATAATAATCAATTTATTATTGCCTCTAGGGCATATTTCCAACAAAAGTACCGTGGGCGATGACCTCAGGCAATGCACCCAGTTTCTAGGAATAAACCGTGTTGGATCAATGAACAATCACACATGACTTTCTCTTGAAAACTGTTTGCGTTAGGCCAGCTTGCGCAAACATTTACCACATAAAAACTGTGTGTCATGGACAGCCTTTGCCACATAGTTTTTTCTACGGACCGTGTGTGCTACATTCAATAACGCGAATGATTTAACGGCAAATATTGTGTGTGATGTACCTGTGAATGGAAACATTTTCCTTGGAGCGATTGTGTGGGATGTGCATGCGAACAAAAACGTTTAGCGGCACTGGCTGTGTGGGATGTACTTGCGACTGGAAACAATTTCGCCATATAACTGTAATTTTAGCTCTACTGTACCTATTTCCATATTTGAGTGCTCGCCGGTCGCACACGACCTCATTTTGCCTAACGTGTGTGCCAGGAGGGCATATCCCCGACGGTTTCTGGGTCATGTGGGAAGGGCCCCCCTATCGCCCACACTCACTTGGCAACGATTCCAAATGTCGTCGTGGAAAAGGGTAAAAAACCGTTTGTTTAGGACGGAAGCGCACCAGTGAATTGAGGTGATGGCGACTTCCATAGTGCGGGGGGTCCAGCCACTCCAATACGGAGGGCTTCCCATGTGTCACTATAATGGGGGCAGATGATGCCTCACACTGCGGTCAGAAGGGACTGGACACCCCCGCCACTTTGGTCAAAATATTGGCTGAACTGTACAAAGGGGAGAAAGAGGAGTTCAATCATCTTAAACGTCGGGATGGATTTTCCATGTACAGTCCTCCAAGATGGGTGAGCTCTAATCCCACCACTTTACTCAATCCTCTCCCCGAGTCACATTTAATGGACATTAACCCATCTATTTGTAACAGGAATGGCGGAAGGTTACCGAGGGGATCCATAGCCCCGCCCCACAGCCAGAGTGTTGGGGATATTACTACTAGACGTAAACCGGCCAGGAGAGGCCGGCTTATCCTCATGATGATTATCTTATCTGAAGCCCATGAAGACATGAATGGTGGCGCTTCATGAAGGCACAAGGCCCAAAGGCGAGTTAAGGCTTCTAGACATAAACCGATATAGATGTAAACTTGTGTGATAAGTTAGGAGTAGAGACCGAGCCGGAGACGTTTATGATCCGAGCTCAGGACTCTGTAAACCGGCGGGCGTCGACCTATGAATATAAAGGGACGACCCGGCGGTGGTTAAAGGACAACATACAACAACTCGAGAACCAGGCATATCGGATTCGCTCCTTGGTCAAGAAACCCTAGCAATGCCATCACAACTGGAGTAGGCTTTTACCTTCATCGTAAGGGGCCGAACCAGTATAAACTCTTGCGTCCTTTGTCCGCTTTAAACCCCTTTGAGTTAACCCGTAGCGATGGCTCCACGACTAAGTCCTTTCACGAGGACATCTGCCGTGACAAAACCACAACAGTTGGCGCCCACCGTGAGGCTATCGCATGATGGTTTCGAGTTCTTGAAGGGTAGCTTCGAAGGGCTCAAGGGATACGTTGTGGACTGGATGACTAAAATTCGTCGCGGCAAGCTCTACATCGATGATGCAGGATGGAGTACGGGTAACGGGTCCCCTTTGGTGGAATTCACGTCTTCATCGGCAAGATCGGCGAACCGGGCCCTAAGCCGGACATCTGCACCAAAATCATCGAGACGCCTCAGCGTGCAAGGCATGCCCGGGCTCAGCCCGCCGTAAAGCATGCCCTCGTAGGTGTCATCCATGGAGCGGAATATGAGGATAGATTGGCATCTGG